>NC_056731.1:323554226-323579226 GCF_019279795.1 Protopterus annectens
ATGCTACAGGAGTGACAACAAAACATAAAATTAGTGGTGCTATTATTTGTCTCTTACATTCTTTAAGATTGCTGTGGCTAGTTTTGTCAGACCCTACTAAATTCCCTACCTTTAGAATTAAGTTCTTGCAGCAACCTGTCTTACATTAAATATTGAAGATGTGCTGAATACTTGCAGACCTCAAAGCTGTAGGGAGGGCTGAATGCATTATACAGCTCTCCTTTTGCCAGGTTGCTATGGGGGGAACCTAGCCTATTATTTAAATATATAGACAGCTAGATACATACATACTTACTTTAAAAAAATGAACAGTTGCCTTAAAATGTTTACTTGCTTTTTCCCCACCCCATTCAATGTTTCTGAAGCAATCCTAGGATAGTCCTTGTTGTACCTTAGCTGGCTGCCTTCTCATTAATCAGGTTGTGCCCTTACATTTCACATACATTTTAGTGCTTCAGATGTCTCATACGATTCCTCAGTGTTGTTTCTGTGGGGATGAGTGGAAGTCCTCACTTTAGGTATGGCAGGTATAAATACTGTTTCAGAGTTACTGTTTAAAACTCTAATTTCCTGAAGATGTATCATATATAAATACTTTCCTTTCTCAGGCTGTATGGTTAAACAACAGACTGATTTCTCAACAGTCATAATAAACAAAGACGTCCTCACATGGAAAGGTCTTTGGACAATACCCAAAGAGATAGCTGAACTACATCAAACATTCATCCTTCAGAATCTCTGTCTCTCATTTATTAAGCTAGTCCAATTAGTACTTGTAAGTAAATACTTCAGCAACAGCAGGGCCCTAGCTTTATCTGCATTTTTCTTAATCTATTTTCATGTTCAGGTTGGCATCTTTGCTATAAAAATATGTGGCTAACTTACTTTCTTTAGCGTAACTAACTTGTAAACCCCAGAGTCAAGAGGTGATAAAGAAAAAAAAAGATCCTTCTCTGTTATTAGATATGCTTGGAGCAGATCAACAAATTAGTGCCTCCTCCCCACAGACACACACACACGCACACACACACACACACACACACACACACACACACACACACACACACACACACACTAGCGTGCGCGCACACACACACACACACACACACACACACACACACACACACACACACACACACAAACACACACACACAGTCTCTTCAGGCTGCCTGGTTTGCATCTGCCTTGCATCCAGTCAGCTGTTGTTCTGTACATAATAAAGTCTGTGCAGCAGAGCAATATCTGAGACATACAGGATGCAGATATAAATCATTGCAGTAGGGAATCAAGGAAGAGTGAAGGGCTGCTGACAGTTATGTCTAGGTCAGGCATTACCTGGCTTATTGTATTCTGCTTCTCAGGTTATATTCACTGAAGAATATGAAGCTACTCAAAAATAAAAAGGTCACCACTGATATTGGATGTGTTATGTTACTTGGGAATGTTGAATGTGTTGGTCACATGTGTTATGCTTAAAGGAAAGATGGGGAACATGATTTTACATGCTTCAGATACTGAAGGGGTGATGTAATACAAAACTGAAAATAATGCAGAAGAAAGAGTTTGTGAGCCAATACCCTTGAAGTAGCAAACTAAGGAAGGTATCAGAGAAAATATTACTTCAAAGAGACATTATGGATATGACTGAAGGGAAAACTACTACTACAGGAGTAAATGTAAGGCAAAGGATAAGGGGAATTAAAGAGGAAAACAGATGCTAAGAAATTGCCTGAAAAACATGCAGGTTATCTGACCTGATTGTTTTCTTTCATTGACATGTGATATGTTTATTCTATGTATTCTTGTAATAACAGACTAGACTTTGATATACCCTGCCTTCTTTCTATCTACATATTATTCTATTTGCTACTTCCTCAGACTGACAGGATCTAGATTTTTTTGTTCAAAAATCCCATTGCTATAGTTCACTTGAGAGATTAGTGGAATTTATGACCTTAACTCTCTGACAGAAACTAGAAAGCTTGGTTTCATACAAGAGATGTTATTCTGAATTGATTTAGTGCTATGACTGAGATATCACCAAGGTGGACATAGTAAACCCTCTAAATATGATGTATCTAGGGGTCCCCTTCACATTGTCAGCACTTCAAAATGTCGAATTTCACATGGCCGAGACCATATGATCAACGTTTGAAATTCTGACAATGCGGAACCGGCATCTCTGTACATTGTGGAATTAAAAGATTTCCATTCCTGCACTGTAGTGCGATCTTGGAGTTGGTATATTTAAGTTACGGGGGGGGGGTGTAGGGGAGCTTGTCCCCCTGCTAGCAGTATTTAGGTAAATGTTTATTGTTTTTTACTTTTGTTTTTCACATGTTCGACATTTCAAATTTCAATCATATGATCTCGGCCATGTGAAATTTGGCATTTTGAAGTGTCAAACATATGAAGTAGATCCGTATCTAGACATCAGCAAAGACCCTGACAAACTTTGCAGGGGTTTGGTGGAAAATTATAGAGAATGAGGTAGGGTCCCAAAATGTTGGGATAAGTTGGAGGTTGGTTGTGTAATTAGAAGCAGAGTAAGGTTAATATTGCCCTAGGCCTTTCTGCGGTGTGGGTTATACTGTTATCTAATCACACCTTGTAGTGTTGGACATAAGGGTGAAGAGCTAGTGACTACTGTGAGTGTAGCCAGGTGTACATTGTATACGGTTTCCTAATGAAAGTGGAACAGACCTCTCATTGAATCACAAAATATAGAGCATATCCTTTGGAATCATCTGACAGTGATCTACACTCGAGACTTCAAAATCAACAAAAATATCCTATTATTTGGGGTGGGGCAGGCCTAACTGTACTCCCACCCCACAGCTACTGCTGCTTACATATAAAAAGTCCAAGACTACATTATCTCATAGAGAAGAGAAATCCCTAAGATGGCATGATCTCAATCTTTATTTATTTATTTACAGGTGTGTGAGGCTTAATGTCCTTCCGCACAAAGTCCAGTCACATTTATATCCATACTGTCCTAAGCAGACATAAATGAGGTTGGCCGTTATTCAGACAGACAATCGATGCACAATACAAAGTATATGGTTTCACTTAACGTCTGCAATGCTTAGCGTTCTATGGGATAAAGCCTACCCTGGAGGTTAAGTGGCGCATACCTGTATTTTTATTTATTTATTTATTTACTGGGGTAGTATATTGATCAATATAGACCAATCTGGGGCTCATTCTGGGTGAAATACAAAACGTTTCACAAATAAAAATACAGAAATGTAAGCAATAAAAAGATAGTTCAGACTAACTACATAGAAACAAAAACTGTGCTTATACATTTCAGGAAACAAGCACAATGCAATGTATATCCAAGCAGAGAGTGTAATGTGCAATATGTACTTTAGTTTCTAAAAAAAGTCGATCTTCAGTAAATCTTGAGAGGAAGAAGAGACTCAGAAAGGAGATAGACTATGTGATATACCCTGTGTAGAAACAGGAGCATTTGGCTTGGAGGAAGAAGTGCTTTTTGAGTTGCATTCTGAATTTGGAATTATTGTTGATTTCCTTAATGTGAATGGGGAATCTTTGTACAAAAACAAGCAAACAAGAAACTCCTCCCATACAAGCCCTTCTCACCCTGGAAGAGATTGGCGTCTGTGTATTAACTAAAATTTGGCTCAAAATAGCTGAGAGCACTTTGGCTATGCAAGGCTATAACGCCTTACATATGTTTTAGGCCAGCTACTATATAGAAGGGGGAAAAAGGTGGAGGTGTCTCAGTCTACATCCAGAAGAGATTTGAATCAAGGCTGATAAAGCAGCATGTTGCACTAGAGCTTCTTCATGTCCAAATAACCATCAGAAAGGTCCAACACCATACATTTGCTAGCCACAAAACTCCCCCTATGACAAAAGAAAGCCACAAAGCCTATCTACAGGAACTAGTATCACTCAGTATTAAACCCAATACCATTTTCCTAGACTAAACTATCCAACCGTAGACTGGGAAACCTATACCACCCCGACAAACCAAGGAAATGTAAACACACTATGAAAGGGATAAGATGCACAAAACTCCTCCGTCCCTCGGGAACTCCAAAATAAAACTCCAAGTCGCCAAAATGTAAAACGAACAAATTTTATTAGGTTTAAGTTTCTCCCAAGCTTTTCTTCGGTTACAGTACACCAACTTCCTCAGAAAACTCCTGGATTTATCCTGTGCTTACCACTACAGACTCTGAATGTATAGCTGCAGCCGCATGGTGACAGGCCTGTCTCTAAAAACTGAATCCTTGCCTGTTAAATAGTTTTAACAAGTCCTGGTGTAATTGTGAGCTCTTGACTAGTCCTGTGGGATACTTCCAGATTTGCAGACCTTTGGGAACATGCTCACATTTCAGGCATTCATGAAGATAACAGTTTTCAAGCTGCAGCTTTTTGTACTTGAGCACCAGTGCTTTAAAATTATTTGTTTGTTGGTCCAAAGTCCTATTGACAACATTCACGTTAGCATTATAGTTTCCCCCAGGCAGTTTCTTTACTTAACCATTGCTCAACTGAAAACATACTGTTTCCCTCACTGAAGCATCTAGCATTATCATGCAAACCTACACCACCACTATTGCACAAGCACAGAGATTCCTGGAGTTTGTCAATACAATTTCCCTAGAATAATTGTACCCACTAGGGGGAATAACATCTGGATCTTTTTCTTACTAATACTAATACAGGGGCATCTTGCACTATCACTTGCATTTCTTTATCACATGAAAGATCTGACCAAAAAGCAGTCTCCTTCGAAGTAAAACTGAAACCAGTGTTCCCTTCCACGCATGGTACCTTTAGAAATTTCTTTAAGACAAATTATCTTTTCTTATGTGAAACATTGGCAAGCTTCAAATCCCCACCAAACACAATTAACTCCACTACGTACACATTAACATAGACCACCACACTATACCAGCATGTAAACAGCTGCTTAAATGCAGCTGTACCCCATAGGAACAATTGCAGGGCAAGCTTCAAAAACAAACCTACATGGTGGAACCATAGTATCAATAAGCTTTATAACAAAAGAAAAATAAGTTTGACCAAAAGTAAGAAAAGTAATTTTCAGAATGACAGAGCCTTTGTCACTGAAATAAAGGTTATGTAAAGTGACAGAGTGGGTAAAATAGCCAGAGGTGACGATAAAGAAGTAGTAATGGGTAGTGAATCTGTACAGATAGGGGTGGAGAAAAGTAGAAAAGAAGATGAGATTGATGTCCAACCAAAATATATATAGATAGGTAGGTACTTTAGAGAGGGTGAGACCCAGAAACAGGACCTGGTTGACTTGTTAGCTCCTGCGCACCAGCCAGAAAATTGCAGGCCTGATTATTTTATTTAATTAGTTATTTATCTTTTTTGCTCCTCATTAGGGATGACATAGCAAGGAATGGCTCCAGATGGTAGAAGAACCAAGTATGCCTCTGTGAATATAGATAGATATAGATAGATAGGTGTTTTACCCTAAACTGAAAAAGTACAATGTCGACGTCTGTTTAGGTAACACCATTTGTTTAAAAGAAACAGATCGTCAATGTGCATGAGATTGACAATTCCCTGGTGAATATTCCTTTTTCTTGGAGGTTGTGTGTTCTCAGGGTTAGTGTATATAAGTAGCAGGGGGTGTGGAGGTGCAGGGGCGGTTGCTCCCTACAAAAACACTTGCTGTTGATTTAGCCTGCTCCAGGGCAATCCTCGGAGCAGGTGCACAATGTGCTAACATTTCATTTTTCAACATTTTTACATCAATATTTAGTGAGAGTGTGTGTGTGAATATGCAAGTGCATATAGTTTGAAAGTTACTGTTATAAAGCTTAATTTTTCTAGGCCCAGGCAGTGACTAGCACATTTCTGTCTTTCAGAGTAGGTTCACAGTTTCTGTCAGTACTGAATTCTGCAGCGAGGAAAATAATCCCAAAAGTTGTTCTGGTCCTTTAAAGAAGTTTCCATACTCTTCTTTGGCTTGCATACAAAATGGAGGTTGAATATTAAAAGCAAACAGGTGTTTATCAGAAGGCACCTGCAGTCTTTCAGAGATTAAAGTCAATCTACCTTTCACACAGAATTCACAAGCAGCACATTCTTTAGCACAACAATTTCTACTCTCTCTGTCTCTCTCTCTCTCTCTCTCTCTCTCTCTCTCTCTCTCTCTATCTCTCTCTATCTCTCTCTCTTTTGCTATACTGTTTCAGCTGTAACCATCTTCAGATTGCACTCAAGACATTTAAAGGAGTCGGGTCCTTATGTTTTCCAACAGCTCAGGGTTTTCATGCTGTAAACTGAATTCTACAGTTAGCTACAGAGGAAGGCTTTGTAGATAAATAAGTACCAGCTAGGATTTAATGAAAAAAGGTACAATGCTTTGTATTTTGTAGGGCCAGAATTCTCCAGAAGCTTGCAGGAGTTACACTCTTGATGAACTTACATTAAACAGGAAAGATGAGGAAATGATTTTGGATAGTAATCATACTTAGCAGAATCATGATGTATAACGTGAAAATACAATTGCAAAGGACAGTAAACTGCTCATTTATGAATTTTCATGAGAGATTTACAGAGATACTGGGATCATTCTTCCTCTTAGATAAGCTACACTAAAGCTGAGTGGGGAGTACAGTTATGGAGGTCATAGACATGAATAAAATTAGGCTGCTTGAAAGCTAGCAGTGTAATTACCAAAATGGTGATGAGGCAATGGACCATGAGAACAGAGATAAAAATGGTTATTCATACATTAGAAAAGAGAAGACAAAGGGGGTATGATCTCGCCTCAGTATGTTACCTGGGTACAACTATAAGACGTGAAGTTAGCAGACATGGATGGCCATTTGAAGAGGAACTTGCAAGCTTTTTATCTTCAAAATATCCCTTATTTCATAGGATTTGCCAGCTTTTAAATCAAATTCTTGCCCACTCAGAATTCTTTTAGTTTTAGACAGTTCTTGTTATTCAGAAAATAGTTATTATTTCCTAATCATTAAGAACGGCCCAAAACTAAATTAAGTCTATATGGATATTTCGGCATCATTGTGAGAAAGCCTGTGATGACCCTGCACTGGCCCAATAATCAAGCAGCCTCGATCCACACCACTGGCAACAGTGGGGGGGCATACACACTGAGAAGATGAAAGGTACATACACAGTAAAGTGCAATTTCCCTTAAGAGCACACAGAGACCACAGTCAGTCTGGGGCTGGTTTCTCCCTCTTCCTCCAAATCCCCAGTAAGACTCCCCACTGGCACAGCTATAGGGTTGAGATCTCAGCTGAATGGTAAAACCAAGACCTCCAGCACCCTGTCCAACCAGTACTTCATGTCCCTGCCCAAGTAGCTGACACGAACACACACACACACACACACACACACACACTTTGAAGTTTGATTTACACACACACACACACACACACACACACACACACGCACACACACGCACACACACGCACACACACACACACACACACACACACACACACACACACACACACACACACACACACTTTGAAGTTTGATTTACACACACACACACACACACACACACACACACACACACACACACACACACACACACCTGAGAAAAGCTGGCACAGGTTTACTAGCTATATTCCCTTTCTGCCCAGACTGTAAGGTAGTTTCCACTGCCACCAGCCACTGCTTATCAGCTACTTTAAGGCCCTTAAAAAAGGGGGTCCAATCTTACACTGTAATGCTACTATTAATCCAAATGGTAGTTTGGCCAAGAGCCAGGCTATTAGGTGTGGTCTGTACAGTGTCACCAAATAGATATGCAAGTAGTCTAAGAGCTTAACTATCTCTAAACAGACCAGACACAATTGAGTGTTTTAAACATATTTAATAATAAATAATAAAAGAACAAGACAACACTAAATATGGATTCACAGTGACATTAGAGTTCAAAATCACAGGAAATATTTAAAACAACATTGCCGGACAGTCTCAAATAAATAGAGAAAACATCTAAACTAATCTTTATTATGCTCCTAACTGAATCCTAGAGAAAGTACTGTACCCTAGTTAACTTACTTACAGCAAGGCAAGTGCAGAGGTGGTAAGTGGATGTTGTCAGGTCAAAGACAAACACAAAATGCCCTGTCTCTATCTCTCAGAGAGTTCTTAAATTAATGTCTAATATTACTGCTGGGGTAGCTGGCAGGATGACATCACTTTTTGTCACCTGACTTTAGTTCTCAAGCGAAACCCCCACTCTCAGAAATTACTAGAATTTAGCATCTCCCTGTGAGAACACATAGCCTTCAGATGTTTGCAACTGCTAGCAAACATAAAACAATAAAACACTTACAATACAATGCTGAAAGCTCCCTAGTTCTAAACATTATGACTCCTCTTGCACTGAAACTGAAAGAGAGCATATCTTTTATTACCTGGTAATAAAACAATTTAATTTCAACTATTTTCCTGAAGTTTTGCCAGCTGTCCCTCAATGTTCTAGTTTCTACTGTTAAAACATATACATTTACACAGGTACAACAGTTTATACACATTTCTGTTCTTTCCCAGTAGGCTACACTGTGGACACATCCTCAAGCTCAGTACTTTACACACACACGTCTGTACCACCAGCTTGATATACAAACAACATACAGTTCTAATATAGTGGTAACACAAGCAATTGCAACCTGCTGATAGTCACAAATGACATATAACTATTTACAAAATTCCAGGTAGCTGTGCTGGCAGTATCTCCTTCTGTCACACTACTATGTAAAACATATTCATATTCACAAATGACATATAATTATTTACAAAATTCAAGCTAGCTGGGTTGGCAGTATTTCCTTTTGTGATAAAGCCCACCCGAAATGGTCCAGACTGATGGTGCTACTTGTGCAGGAGATGTAGTTCAGCATTAACATACTCATAGTGGTATCTGATACATTAGCATTGCATCTCCCAATGAGCCTTGCATGTGAGGAAAGTTTAAACGAAGGCTGTGGTAGTGACACATGTGCAGACTGAGATAGTCCTTAAGGTCTTTTTATGAGGTAAGAAGACTTACATGGTTATAAATTCAAATTTTGTTAATAACAAAGAAGTCTTTGATAGCAGATTTATTTGAGCCACTAAGGATAGCATTTTATATTTTTCCATAAGTATGTCATATCATAACATCTACTGCTAAAGTCTGGGAAAGATGTTTTATTCAAAATTGAGTTTGATTTTAAACTTAGGTAAAGCTTATGGTACTATAACCTGTGTTTAACAACAGAAAGATCCTAGGTTTATCAGGATCATATCAAAGATATTGAAAACCCAAATTGATTTCATGTTATTTGCTTTGAACTGTCATTTAACACAGCCAATTAATACTTGGCTACATGAAGTTGGTGTAGAATAGTTTACTAATTCAAAAGCTTGGATAGTTAAATATCCCATAAGAAAGCATTGCAATTTTCTTTGATTATTACATCCTGTACTTTAGTCGAGAAATTCTGATGCTCCATAGTGGATACATACGGTATACAGTAGATTATTAAAATATTATATGTAACACAATTGATATTATTTGCAGGTGTATATGAGCAAGTGTGTATATGTGAGTCTACAGTAGGAGGGTTCCACTATACGTATCTGAGAGCACTGAGTTGAAATACATTACAGTGGCCATTTTTTTTCACTTGATCACCATATCACAATCAGACATCTTAACTATGCAGAGTCAAAACAAACCTATTTTTTGGTGAGGACACATGCAATTTATGGATGAAAGTAACCAACTCCTGATTTCTCTTGATCACAGTTAAACAGTCATTGAGCTGGCTTGTAAGGGCTAGTGTGTTGTGTGTGTGTGTGTGTGTGTGTGTGTGTGTGTGTGTGTGTGTGTGTGTGTGTGTGTGTGCGCATGCACGCGTGTGTAATAAGCTGAATGCATTACTGTAGCTATTTTTTCACAATTAACATCCAAGATGTAAGCAGTCAATAGCATGGTTATAATTAGTGGGTGTGGAGGCAGTCTGACGAGGAAAGTGATTGACCTTTTCCACTTGAAATACTCATAAGAAGTCTATTGGTAAGGGTTGCATCAAAAGGTTGAAAAATGCACTGACATGTAACATATAGCATCTAAACCCCTATGGCTTCTATGGTTATAGCAACTACTTGACTCGTAGCCTATCTTAAGAATTTCTTCTAGGCCATATGTGCAGGCCCAAATGCGATGCTCAGATGGATTTGACAAACCATATGTGCAGGCCCAAGTGCGATGCTCAGATGGATTTGATAGACCATATGTGCAGGCCCAAGTGTAATGCTCAAATGGGTTTGAAAGACCATATGTGCAGGCCCAAGTGCAATGCTCAAATGGATTTGACAGACCATATGTGCAGGGGCCAAGTGCAGTGCTCAGATGGATTTGACAAACCATATGTCTTTGTCAGCATTTTTGTGTACCCACATTTGCCTGACAAACTAGAAGTTTGTCATTCCATATATCATCTTAATGTAAATGGAGCATGTCCTGCATCTGTTGAACTTGACTTACATCAGTTTATTACTGATTAATTAATTATATGTATGGTCAGAAGTCTACATGATGGTCAGACAGTATGAAAGGGTAGTAATCCTGAATATAGTAGATGCCTGAAACTGACCTGAGTATGGAGTGGAAGGAAAATACCACTAAATGCCAGAGATTTCGCCTCTGGCATATGATGATAGTGATGTCACTGTATGCAAAATTTTCTTTCTTTCTCTCTTCCTTTCCTTTTTTCTTTTGAAATAAGATAAATATCTTTATGCATAATAGCTTGACTGAGAGAAATGCAAGTTTCTCCTAAAACAGCAACATATGAATAGAACTGGTTTGTTTAGGGGGGGAAAGTAAAGTATAGCACTGATATTTAATACTGCACATCATTTAAAAAGTCATAAACATTGGAGAATCCATTAATTTTCATATATATGATAGATAGATAGATAGATAGATAGATAGATAGATAGATATACAAAAGTATATATACATTGGAGAATGCTTTAATTTTCATATATAGATATACAAATATATATATTATTTATGTCTGGCTATTAGCACAGAGGATTAAGACTATAAGCTGCTAACTAGCTGCTTCCTGTAGTCAAGAGTGTGATTCCTTCAGCCTCCATTATCCTACTGTGTAACAGTGAGAAAGTCATTTAACCAGATAGTGCTCTGAATCTACTGGGGAATCAGGCTGGGCTTCTCAATGGTCATGACCAAGTAAGCATAGCTGTCAAGAACCAGCATTTATAGCCAATAACTATAACAAGCTGGATGTCTGCCTTTTGATATGTATGTTTTTAGATAGCGAAAAACACAGGTCATGATGGCTGACTGACTGATCTGTACTCTAGTCACTATGTTACACTCTCAGAGAATGTTTGCTAGTTCCTGTTTGTGAAGTAGAACTTCTGCAGTTGTGCATATATGTGTATATGTTATATGCATACATATTGTGTGTGTGTGTGTGTGTGTGTGTGTGTGTGTGTGTGTGTGTGTGTGTGTGTGTGTGTGTGTGTGTGTGTGTGTGTGTGTGTATGTGTGTGTGTGTAATATTTATGATGGCAGTCTGACAGACCTATACATTTCTAACATATCTAAAATGTAAAATCATTTGCCTAAAGTCACTTATTTTTATTTTAGCAAATAAGGCTGGCTCATATGTTTGAAGACTTAGTGAAGCAAGACGAGCGATTTGAGATTTGTGCCGAAGTTATCCTAGGATTAGTATGTTTCAGGTTGAAGGTAAGAAGCATGCTCTTTCCACAGTCATATAGAAGTTTACAAAAGAACTGGAAACAGCCCTAACTGCTCCAGGAAAGGAGCGACAGTATGATAGCTGGGAAGTGGCACTCATGTAAAAGCTAACAAATCCGCAAGAAGATTCAAGCAGTACATGTCTCAGAACCTTTTAAGTTAAGGAATGAAAACAAAACTGAGAAATGTCCTTAAGATGTTTGCACAAGAGTTAATGCAGTCCAGGAAGAGAAAGACTAAAGGACCAAAAATATGGCTTTATATATATATATATATATATATATATATATATATATATATATATACATACATACATACACTAAAGGCCAGATTCATTAATACCTACAGTAAGTGTACACAATTTATATTCAAGAACATCCCTAAAATATTTTTTGTGCTTTCTAGTCACTCAGAAAGATTACACTAAGTGTACATGTAGTCCTTTATAAATCCCTGTCAATATTTAAAGCTGCAAGAATATCAGTAGGAAAACTAAAATTAGGAGGAAGAAGGTGTGAGTTATGTCTGTGTTGTCTGTTCACTCAGAGCAGTGTACACAATGTAGGTATTAATGAATCCCAGGGAAAGTCTATACACAAAGTCCAAGATTGCTATTTATGAGAATATTCCCTTTGTACATGCTGAAAAAGGCATTATATTCTATGAGGGAGGAGTAGAAAGAGATACTAGCTTCCCTTGACCTTTAAGATATACCTCTGGTAATCAGTCTGACCAGATAAAAAGATTACTTAATGACAGTTGATACATGGTGATCAAAGGATAGTTCATTGTCAGTGAAAGTGCCCATATCCCAATGGCTGAGTCAATTTTCAAAGGGGGTGTCACCTATGTGGTAGATGCATAAGTGTCCAAAGGACAGAGTACTACATTTCTTGGCATTTAGCTGAAGGCAGTGGTCCAGGCACCACTTGTTCATGTACATGTTAGGGTCTCCTGGTGACTCTGGAAGTCAGATGGAGAGTTTATGACAGCTTCAAACTTGGTCAACCACAGACTCTTAACATCTGTGTTGACAGCAGAGAAGTAAATACCAAAGAGTCATAGCCCGAGGACTAATCCTTGTGGGACATCAATTGTAATAACCTTTTATAATGAGATCTTACCCCTGCACTAGATTGGCTTCTGTCAGTAAGCCAGTTTACTATCCATTGTGTAATATAGCAGCTTACATTCAGTTTTATTAGCTTATCCATAATGCCAGAATGTGTAATACTATAGTGTACCCTGCCATGAATCATAACATTGAGACATTAGGTTAGTATGTCATATACTGGCATCTATCAATGTACAGCCAACAGCAAAAATAATATGTGTGTGTGTGTGTGTGTGTGTGTGTGTGTGTGTGTGTGTGTGTGTGTGTGCCTACCATGATGTGTAGACATGGGCATAATTTGCAAAATTATGCTGTAGACTGTACAGTGACTAAATGTCTTATGAACAACTATCATTTCTGTACATTAGTTTGGACCCACTATTAAATTTCATCTACAGAAACCAAATGTGTATGGGGAAATGAAAAAAGGAAATCAAAGCACGAACAAGATATCCAAGGTGGGAAAGGGTAATTCCATGCACTGGAGATGTGAAGAGGGTGGCCTACATTTATAAATGCAGAATGAGATTGTCATTTGCCTACAAGGCTGCATCAAACAAACCTAAGACATGACAGCAAATAGAATACACTATCATCATTTATTTTGGGTCATTTAGGGTACATGATCATAGTGGCCACCAATGCTCAAGGCTAACCTGCACAATAAACACCATTACATGATCATATTGGGTGTTAAACTGCAATGCTGGAGCATGTCTTGCCTTATATTTGTATCCATTTTAATACTGTGAAGGATTCAGGGCTGTTGACAAGGAGGACGTCTGAATATGTATACCCACCTGTGTGGTATGCTACAACAATTTATACTTGTTCCAATATCTGGTGCAGTAATTCCCCTATTTTTTGGAATAGGGTTTAGGACTGGGATCACCCTTAATGGCTTCTGTGTGTCCTCATTTGCATATGTTAGCTGCAGAGGTATGCAAGACAGTTTTTAAGAATTAACAAATCTCAGAAAGGTTCCGCCAGTAAGGCAAGTGCAAAGGCCCCCAAAACAGGAATACAAAAGGAAAAACAGCCAGCGCAATGACAAGAGAATCAAAAGCATTTATTGACAAGAATAATTATCTAATATAACTAACAATAAACAAAATTGCTAAAGATGTTCATTTAAGCCAGGTGAAAATAGTCCACCAAGTTTGATGATCCAAATACATTTTTTTTTTAAGAATACTGTGCCAACCCACTTTCTTGTTTCTGTTGCCAATAACTGAAGATAATTATTCTTCTCATATATTTGTATATTCATAGGGTTTTAGTAATGGCTGTTATTATGATTATATTTACCTGGCTTTAACTGACAAGCATGTTTTAGGGATGATCTTTTTCTGTTTAAACATGTATTTAATAATTAATTAGAGGACTGATATGATTGGTGTATTCCATACTTAAAAGTTGAGCCATTCAAATGGTTGTAAATACACCGAAGGCGGCTTTTAGCTGAAAGTATGTCTTGTCAATAAATGCTTTTGATTCTGTCATCATTGTGCTGGCCGTTTTTGCTTTCATATTCCAGTTTTTAAGAATTCCCTTTATTGGAGAAATTGTTCTAAGTTAAGTTTGGAGTAGCACCTAACTCCAAACATAAATTGGTTGGAATCTGGTCATAATCATATCCTAGCCATATATAGAAGTTGACTTCCTGGAAACTTCTTTTTATGTCTTTATCTACTCTGACCAATCTAAAAATTACATCCAGACTGAGGAACATGCGATTGTAACTTTTATTTCCAGAGTAATTATTTTCTTATTTATAATCATTAAGTGCTTTGCATGACAATATTATGCTGGGTTTATGGGATATACATAGCCTTGCATACAATTGTACTGTTCTTTGTATATGCAGAGTGACCTTACAGCTCAATAACAATGGCACCTATGGATCAGCAATTCCTAAGTGACTGTGATGTCATGATCTGTGAGTTCAGACTGCTGTCACTGTTCAGAAAAACACGGGCAAGATGTAGTACCTGATTAACACTATGTTGTGTTATGTGTGGTATCTAATTAAGTATGTACATTTTTTCAAGAAATTAAAGAAATAAAACAAGCATTTGTCAATGCTAAATAATGACTTGCAGTAGAACTGAACTGCAACAATAATGGCTATGGATGTGCAGTCAATAAAATGAGAAATTATGCAGCAACTCCAAAGTAGAAATGATGATAGTGATCTTTCAATGCATTCAAATTGTTCTGTTATACAAGGTCTTTGTGTAATTGGAATTATGTTTTTAATACATTGATCTAATGTTTCAAATTCCTGACTGTGCGGTATTAACTGTGATACAGTTCATATGGAAATGTTGCTGTTCTCTTAACATGGCATTGACAAAAATATTGTTTCTGAATTAAGAAATTAATACTGTTTCTACATACATATTGGTTGAAACATTTTTTTTCGTTTTGAAGTTTAACTGTTACACTCTTAAAAACATTGCCTTGCTGTTTCTGTTTACTTTGACAAATATAACACTGATATTTAATACTATACATCTAACTTGGATGGACTGCTATACTGTTTAAAAATTAGAAGACTGATGCTGTGTGAAGATTATAGGTAGATACTAGGTAATCAGTCCAGTGAGATGGGGGATACAAAACAAGGAGTGAATTTAAAGCTTCCCACACACTCATCAGATACATTTTTTGAAGAGAGTTGGAGAGATCATTTGTTTTAACATGAGATTAAGCCAATTTCTTAAGTAAGGGGTTCTCTGGGAGAGATGTTGATCCTGCCAACAGGTTTAGTTTATGCTGCAGCATAGATTTATATCCCTGGTGTGGATATTTGTGGTAATACCAGTTTCTCTAATATGTAAGATGTTTGTAGGACAGGGTCATTTAATATCTGATAGACCAGACAAAGGTCACTACACACAGGTTGGTAAGATACAGAATAGAGAAATAAAGCTTTTAAAGTCTCTGTGCAACTCAGAGAATCCATACTAGGGATTTTCTTTGATACTAATTGTTGAGATTTCTCTAGTTAAGTGATATGTTTGGATAGGTACATGAGAAAGGGGGCATTACATTTGAGTATGGACTTGATAAGAGAAGAGTAAGGATAACAATGAATTATTTTGATGTGGAGGATATATCTTTATTAATTAGGAGAAATAAAAGGATTTCCTAGTCTTCTTCTTCTTTTGGCTGCTCCCATTAGGGGTCGCCACAGCAGATCAACTGTTTCCATTTCTTCCTGTCCTCTGCATCTTGCTCTGTCACACCAGCCACATGCATGTCCTCTCTCACCACATCCATAAACCTTATCTTAGGCTTTCCTCTTTTCCTGTTACCTGGCAGCTTCATCATTATCATCTTTTTCCCAATATACTCTGCATCCCTCCTCAGTACATGTCAAACCAACGTAATCTTGCCTCTCTGACTTTGTCTCCAAACCTTCCAACCTGGACTGACCCTCTAATATACTTATTCCTAACCCTGTCCATCCTCGTCACACCCAGTGCAAATTTTAACATCTTCAACTCTGCCATGTCAAGCTCTGACTCCTGCCTTTTTGTCAATGCCACTGTCTCCAACCCATATAACATAGCTGGTCTCACTACCCTCTTGTAGACCTTCCCTTTCACTCTTACTGGTACTCGTCTGTCACAAATCACTCCTGACACTCTTCTCCAGCCTCTCCATCCTGCCTGTACTCTCTTCTTCACCTCTCTTCCACACTCACCATTACTCTGAACTGTTGATCCCAAGTAGTTAAACTCATTCACCTTCGCCACCTCTACTCCCTGCATCCTCACCATTCCTCTATCCTCCCTCTCATTCACATACATATATTCTGTCTTAGTCCTACTGACCTTCATTCCTCTTCTCTCTAGAGCATATCTCCACCTCTCCAGGGTCTCCTCCACCTGTTCCCTACTCTCACTACAGATCACAATGTCATCTGCAAACATCATAGTCCACAGGGTTTCCTGTCTGATCTTGTCTGTCAACCTGTCCATCACCATTGCAAATAAGAAAGGGCTCAGAGCTCATCCTTGATGTAATCCCACCTCCACCTTAAACACATCCGTCACTCCCACCGCAGACCTCACCGCTGTCACACTACCCTCGTACATATCCTGTACCACTCTTACATACTTCTCTGACACTCCCGACTTCCTCATACAATACCACAGCTCCTCTCTAGGCACCCTGTCATATGCTTTCTCTAAATCCACAAAGACACAATACAACTCCTTCTGACCTTCTCTGTACTTCTCCATCAACACCCTCAGAGCAAACATCACATTTGTAGTGCTGTTTCCTGGCATGAAACCATACTGCTGATCACTAATCATCACCTCCCTTCTTAACCTAGCTTCCACTACTCTTTCTCATAACTTCATGCTGTGACTGATCAGTTTAATCCCTCTGTAGTTACTACAGCTCTGCACATCACCCTTATTCTTAATAATCGGTACCAAAACACTTTTTCTCCATTCCTCAGGCATCCTCTCACATTCCAAGATTTCCTAGTGATAGTCAATAAATGGTTATCAATGGAGAGTTAATTGTACATACCCAGGTCTCTAATGACAGTATCTAATGTAAGGGAGGGGGTGTAATTTATGTGATAGACGCAGGGCTCCTCCTCTTTCCTAACTGCTGCATTTCTTTGTGTTTAGGTTTAATCTGTGGTCCTAGCTCTGTAAGTTATTGAAGGACAGGCTTTGTTTTGGAGGATATGGGTGTCTTCAGATAAGCTGATGACAGCTCTGAATTTGCAGTCATCAACAAACTTGGTCAACCATAAGCCCTTGATGTCAGGTTTGACACCAAAGAAGTAGATGCCAAAGTGTACTGGCTCCATCTTGGAACACTAAGGGATGCCATTGATGATGAATTATTTAGAGGAAAGTGTGCCAACAACCTTGACTGTGTCAGTTGTGTTTATAAGCCAATTAGCTATCTAATGAGGGGCATAAAGGTTTGTACTCAACTGAGATGGTGTTTCTGTAATGCCAGAATGAGGAATAATATTGAAGGCCTTGGCCAGATTCAGGTAGGCAGTGTGCAGTGACTTGCCTTTGTCCAGTGCCTCGCAAAGAAATCCACTAGATGAAGTAGAGAGGAGCTTGTAAGCTGCAAGCTGCCAATATCTTTGTGCATGTGTGTGTATGTGTGTGTGTGTGTGTATGTATATATATATATATATATATATATATATATATATATATATATATATATATATATGGGTCTATGACATTTCGCCGAAAATCCATTTTGCTGAAAATGTCTGACATTGGGTCCAAATCGCCGAAAATCCATTTCGCCAAAAATAGGACTGACAGTGTATATGCCCTTTTCCCCCACTGTAGTACGATCTCAGATTGAGAATATTAAAGTAGGGGTATGTGGGGGGCATAGCCTCCCACCCAGTACAGTGTAATATTGTCTACTATTATTTTACACTGTCCAATCCCTATTAAAAGGGTAGGTAAGTAGTTTATAACCTGAGTAGGTAGGGGGCTATGCCACCAACACCTCCTGTTGTGGGAGGATTCTGTCCCTACACCCCCCTACTTTAATATTCTCACTCCGAGAATGCACTACAGTGGGGAAAATGGGCATATACACTGTCAGTACTATTTTTGGCGAAATGGATTTTCGGCGATTTGGACCCTATGTCAGAAATTTTCGGTGAAATGGATTTTCAGCGAAATGACACTGATCCATATATGTATATAGATAGATAGATAGATAGATAGATAGATAGATAGGTAGATAGGTAGATAGATAGATAGATAGATAGATAGATAGATAGATAGATAGATAGACAGATAGCTATGGGTTCACTAGACAATCTCGAAATACTGAAATGTCGAATTTCAGTATTTCGAGACTGAATAGTAGAAAGTGCAGTTACGCAAAACTGCACTATCTCGAATGTGGAAATGTCGAATCCACTGTCTCATTCATGACGTGCAGTGCGGTTTGTGGATTTAGCTGGGGAATCAGGTAAGTGGTGTTTACATAAGGGTATTGGGTAGGGATTTTATTGTGTGTGAGTGTGTAGTGATGGTTTTTGTGTGTTTGCGTGTTTAGTGCGACCTTGGAGTTAGTATATATAAAGCAGGGTGGGTGTGGAGGCGCTCAGGGGCTTGCCCCCTGCTTATAGGAAGGGTAGGTGTGTTTGTATGTTATGTTGTGTTTGTGTGTGTTTTTTGTTTGTTGTAGTGTAGTTAGGTAGGTGTATGCGTGTTCGTGTGGTGGTGTGTGTGTTTGTGTGTGTGTGTGTGTGTGTGTGTGTGTGTGTGTGTGTGTGTGTGTATGGTCGTGATTGTGGTTTTCACGGTTGTGTGTATGTGGAATTTCGACTATACAGTCTCGAAATACTGAAATTCGATATTTCAGTATTTCAAGATTGTATAGTGAATATATATATGATATATATTTATTGACCATTTGATTACTGGGAAAGTCTGATTGGATAGGAGTTCATTTTCAATGGATGCCTGGGGAGAAAAGCTCAAAAGTATTGCAAAACATTTTAAGAATAATAATTTTACAGTCTTTAAAAATACTACAAAACCAAACACGGTTTAAATAATTATACCAAATTAGAAATAATATGTAAACATTGCTTAACAATAGATACAGGTTATATGACACTGATTTAATAGTTAGAGAAAATTTTGCCAGTTTATAAAGAAATTGAAGGTAAGTCAGTATAATAAAATAGGAATTGCAATACATAGTAAGAGAAGAGCAGGCTTATGGTATATTGACATACACCATTTTCAAATCCCCTTCTGTAACTGGATGTTCCCCTCGGTGATTGTGTGCCCTATGACTAGATTTAAGCCTGTAGTTTGTTAAGAAAAAACAGTGACCTCATATAGCAGTACCCCCCCCCCCCCAAAATTGAAAGTGCTCTCCTGGATAGCCTTCCAGTGGATTATGCTGCAACGGTTTTATTATAACATTAACAGGACACTACTTTACTTTACTAGTTAATTTAGGTGCCTTTTTCAATGTGAACATGCTCCTAAACTTTTACACTTATAAGCTACTTTGTACTTTATTCAGTTAATCTGTCAATACTTGTATAGCATCCTAACGTTCACTAAGTCAGGGGCAACAGCTGCATATGACCCTCTCATAGCCCCCCCTCATTCTTTCAGACTAGCAGACTTCCCTCCAGTGACTCCCTTCAATACTTCTTGTAGTAGTTTGGTGACCCTGTTTCTCAGAAGTGTATTTGGACCCATGGCTTATAATTCCCTAACAAAGGGATACCTTCGACCCTCTATTTTACTACCAGGCGTTTCACTTGGACTTTCACAAACTAGTGCATGAAACTCTTATTTGACTTTCAAAAGTTAGTGCAAGTACTTTCTTTAATTCATCTTTATTGTAAAGCCATCCTATACTATTTTTCCTCTATTCCTGACTTACCTGGTTAGTGTCTACATTGATATTAATAGTTTTTTATTCTGCAGGCTCATTTCTGCAATCGCTTTGCTAGGTCTAGGTGCTGCCTGCTCCGTTCGGCCTCGTTGCACTCAGGCTCACTCCACTCCTCTACTCTACCTCCATTGTCACCCACCCCAGGATCGATTTCTTTTATTCCTAGACAGGCTCCACCCCTACTCCCTATCCTTCAATCAGCACTCCATCTACACTTTTCAATCTCACTTCATCCATTATCTCATCAAACGATATGTCCATACTCAGCACCATTGTTCCGCCCAATCTCCCTTGCTTTCCTTGCCCTTCTGCATTTAACTTCCTTCCACACAATACACCACAATTTAAAACCTTTACCTAGCACTTCAACCATAAGTCCACCTTCACCTAGCTACCACCGAATTCACCAAGGGCTTATTGCATTATACAACCACTCTGCTACCAGATTTAAACTAGTAACTGAAGCATATACTAAACTTAGCCTAACAACTCTATGCAAACATCCCATACTTAAAAGAAAAATAATAACCACAAACCTACTTCTCAATAAAGCAAAACTTCCCTTATGTGGGGACATCCACCCCAACCATGGACCAACCCTAAATCTCACAACCCAACAAACCAATAAATCTCTCATAATACCAACCATTAACCTGCAAATTATCAGAAATAAAATTCCAGACTTCCATGCCTGGATTTCACACAGTAGGCCAGATATAATAGCAACCACAGAAACCTGGCTTAAACCATATGTAAAAAATTCAGAATTTCTACCACCTAGCTACTCCTGCTTAAGATAGGACAGACCCCGTAAAAAAGGTGGAGGTATTGCATTAACTTACCCAGGTCATTTCACATTAGTACCATATACCATCCCCACCCCACAAGTCACATCTGCCAAAATTGTTGTAGCTTTCCCACAACTGAATGCCAGCAAAAAGCTCTGCATCATTGGAATCTATATCCCACAATGCAATAATATACCCATCATAGAACAAATCCTTGCCTGGACTTCAAAAACCTTTACCAGTGAGACAATTATCCTTGGAGATGTCAGCAGAGATCGGACAGAAGTCACAAAAAATCAACCCTCAATAAATATAAATCTATTCAATTATACCCAGCTTATCAATGAAGTAACTAGGCCCAACAAAACGACAACCATTGGTTCCATCATAGACTGGATACTAGTCTCACATCCAAACAAAGTAGCTTCAGCAGAGACTTTACCTTAAACCATAAGTGATCACCTCCCAGCATACATAATATGCAAATCCACCCTAGCCCCCAGTCAACACCAGTACAGACTAACTAGAAATATCTCCAGTTCTGACCAAGCAACTCTAAATGATACCCTGGCACAAGTATACTGGAGCATTTTCAAAGTACTCCCACTAGATGAAGCTGTTGAATTCTTTAATTCAACCTTCTTAGACATCCTAAAGAATCTAGCCCCCATACGGCAAAAAAAGAATTAAAAACAACAATGCTACCTGGCTTACTCATCCCACAAAATGACTGATGTCTAAAAGAGACAGATGTTGGAAGCTTTGGCAAAAAAACAAAGACCCCCAATACCGTCTACAATTCAAACAACTTTGTAATCAAGCAAAACATGCAGTAGTAAAAGACAAAAAACAATTCTATCTAACCAAAAATGCCATAAACAAAACCCTTAGAAATTCTGGAATACAGTCTCATCCCTACTTAACCCAGGATCCAGTAACAACCCCTGTCCTGACCCAGACAAATCCCTCACAGAAACTGACACAATATTCAACTCACATTTTATAGACCCCATTGCTAAACTTACAGGAAATTTCCCTCAGACAGATATCACAGCACAATCACCAAATATAAACTCTACACTAGATTTCACCTTCTCCCCCATCTCTACCTCACATATCTTGAAACTACTCCTTAAACTCAAACCATGTACTAATGCACCTGATAACCTACCACCAACATACCTACAGATGTCAGCAAAGTCTATAGTTTATCCAGTTACCATACTTATCAATAGATCTCAAGAACAGCAAGTACCCACAATCTGGAAAAAAGCTTATATTCTCCCACTACATAAATGCATCCAAAACATAGATTCCACCAATTTCTGACCCATAGCAATCCTTTCCCCTCTATCCAAAATTCTACAAAAATTAGTCCACAATCAACTCCTAGAGCACCTCCTAGACAATAAAATCTTGTCCCCCACCCAACACGGTTTCAGACCTGGACACAGTACCACCACTGCCCTTATATCATTCTTGGACACTGTAAAGTGTGCAAGAGATACAGGGAAAATTGTGTCCTCTTTATTCCTTAATCTGTCAAAGGCATTTGATGCCAACCTTACATTCCCTACTACTCACTAAACTATCTAACTTAGGAATCTCACCCCCTACCTTAGATTGGGTCTCCAACTACCTTACAAATAGACAACAAGCAACAAAATGGGACCAGTACTTCTCACTTTATCTCCTGATATCAGCAAGAGTTCCCCGAGGCTCTATACTTGGGCCACTCCTTTTCAGCATATTTGTTAATGACTTCCACTCTTCCCTGTTCCAAACCTCACTTATTCAATACACAGATTATTCCACCATCATCTGCTCTTCCTACTCCACCAGTGAACTCTAAAAACTAACACAAATTGCCTTCTTGTCCACAGAAACATGGATGAACAACACTCACCTAGCCCTAAATGCTAAAAAAAACAAACTCCTATTCACCCCTAAAAGCTCACCCCCATAAACAAGTCAGAATTTACTATTCAGTCTCAGAACAGCACTGTCGTCAAAGTAGTGCCCCACACTAAACTGCTTGGAGTTACTATCAATAAAAATCTCTCTTTTGCCCTTCATATCCTAAACAACATCAGAAAGGCCCAGCAAAAGTTAGGTCTGTTTTACAGACACATAGCTTACCTCAGCCACTCATCCAAAAAAAAAACTAGCATCCGCCTTTCTTTTACCATCTCCACTATATGGTGCCCCCTGCTCACAGGCATTCAACTCTCTCTAAAAAAAAATTCAAATCTTGTTACAATAAAGTAGCAAAGTTTGCCAACAATGCTACACATGCCTCCCATCACTGTATGTCCCTTCAAAAACCAATTGGATCGAAATACTTCACTTCCTAACTTACCTACAACTCACCAATGCACATAAAATCATAACTAAACCAGAAGATTGCCCATCGCTAGCCTCACTAATGTCCCCCTACAACTCCACTAGATACCTCAGATCAGAAAATAAATGTCTTCTAAAGGTAGAATTACCCAACCTTACAGCTGGCCAAGCTCTTTACTCTGTTGCTATAGCCACGGTGTGGACTTCCTTACCCACCACAATCAGAACCACTTCTAACCACACCATTTTCAAGAAGTCTCTGCAAGAATACCTCTCCAAATTATGGCTCTGTACATGCTCAAATAATTCTTCCAGCATTACATGAAACTAGAAACCTCTTCTAACACCTTTAACACTTTGAAATATCTATCTTCACTTAATTTAACTCTTCTCCCTCTTAGTTTTATGCATCCTCAGCTACAAGATGAAATTTAAAGAAAAGAAATGCTAATTCTGACTGTATATTAGCATGTGTATATTGTACCTAGGTGTAAATCATCTTTATTTTTGCATTTTGTATAATGTTGCTTACTGGTAATTTGACTCTGTTTACCAGTCATTATGTAACTTTATCTCATCAAGGTATATGTAATATGTGGAGCTTTTCTCCCTGGGCTTCCACTGAAAATGGGCACATCAAGGCCCAGTGGACTATCCTGGAAAACAAATGCAAATAAATAATAAAATAAATTTGGAGAGAAAGCCAGGGAGAGAAATTAATAGAAGTAAGGAAGTGAGTGAAAAAGGAAGAATACTTGTTCACATATAGGGATATAGTTTACCCTGGTGGTTAGCAAGAACAGAGCCAGCTTTTGCCTAAGAAACCTTTCAGAATGGTTTGAAGGATGGGAGGGAGGGTATTGACCTGATGGATACAGATAAGGAGTTCCAGGCCTTAGCAACATGGTACTAGTACAGACAATGCCCAGCAGATTTGATAGGTTTGTGGACAGACAGGAGTTTTTGGTCATTGAATCATGATGACCAACCAAGTACATAGTTGTGTAGAATGTTATTTAGTGCTGGACAAGCAGATGGGTTCTGGATAATTTTACAGGTGGTAAGATGCTGTGTATATGTTAATTGATGGGGTAGTCCTAACCAATTTAGACTTTTTCGTGCTATACAGTGGTAGGTTCTGAAACGGGTATTTGCTGCAAATTTAGCGACTTTGTTATACCATTATTCAAGTTTTGATTTTTTATGATGAGTGAGGGTTAGTAAGGATGGGAGCACCATAAAGAAGGGTGGAAAGGAGATAAGTAGTGGCAAATATAATTTTTTGCACTGGTAACAATGTTTTTGGTCATGTAAAACATCCCTAGTTTTGATGAGTTTTTTTATGCAATTTTTTATATGCAGGTCAAATTTAAGATTATCCTCCACAATGATCCTTAATAATTTACTACGAGAAGTGACATCAATGGTTGTATTATCAAGGGAGATGGCTTTAAATTATGTTTATTTCATGAGAGAGGGATTTGGGGAAAATGTAGCAGTTTGTTTTTTTTAGAGATGAGCATGATT
>NC_056731.1:323584226-323624226 GCF_019279795.1 Protopterus annectens
CTGGAATGAATTGGCTCAACTGGCCTTAGGCTGTTACTGTAACTCTATGTTGATATTACTGAGTTATTTTTGACTTCCTATGTAAATAGATAGCTAGCTAGATAGATAGACAGACAGACATGAATGTGTGTGTGTGTGTGTGTGTGTGTGTGTGTGTGTGTGTGTGTGTGTGTGTGTGTGTGTGTGTGTGTGTGTAGATAGAAATGAAAGGTAGAAAACTCAAAAAAGAGAGAGAATCACAAATGGTAGGACAAAAACAGAGAATAACAAAACACTGAATGGCTGATGAGTGAGTCACAAAATATTGAATATTTCTCTCTACTGCACCGTCTTACTCATGTGTACTAATTCTAACCCTAACCCTAACCCTAACCCTATCTGTGCCCTTATTTTTAACTCTATCTGTGCCCTTATTACTAACCCTACACATTATGATACTAAAAACATTTTCCTTAACACTACCACTACACAAGACAAAATTACTCAGAATATAGACAAGACAAAATATGCACAACACTGACTCTGTCCCCTTGCCTAACCCATACTCTAATCCTATTCTGCAAACAGTTGCATATTCACAACTGCTATAACACAGTCAAGCATATATTCACAACTACTACTTTTTCATTCAAGCATTAATTTTCCTGCATAGTCCTGCTTACCTACACTATATAAAACTAAATTCAACCATATGTTCATAGGTGAATACTAAACTAACTGCCCTGAAGGGCCATTTTAATCCTAGCCAATAACCTGAGGTCAGAATCAAACCCTGTACCCTCTCTCTATGTGGTAAATACATTAACCATCATGGCTATGCATGCTCTTTTTTTTAATTCACAAAAATCTTTCTATCAAATGTGATCTTACCTTCTAACTTATATCCATATATAGCAAGATTATTTTGGAAGAAAGTAATGACTAACTTCTAATTTGTAATGCAATGGGACATATTATATCCAATTTCATAAGCTATGAAACAAAAAAAATCCTATTCCTCCTGACCCACAACATGGTATTGTGAAAGGGGGATCATGCTTACTTAATTTAGTAAACTTCTTTGAGAAAGTCAATAAGCTGTAGATAATGGTCAGATGTAGACTCTTGTAATGTAAGATTGCTAGCAAACTGGCTGAGCAGACCAGTTTGTAACCAGACTGAAATACAACCTATGTAGTTAAATTAGCAAGTCCTTCCATCCACCCATCCACAACCCCTTTTTCCCATTTTTGCACATAGGGTAGGGGTGTCATTTCAACAGTGACAATCATCTAGAGCCAAGGTTTACATCGCTGGGTGGCTTGCCCTGCCATGGTAGTTCTTCCACACCACACATTCACATGCATATCTATGGCTAATTGTAGAGTGTCCAATCCAACTACTGCATGTCTTTAGAATAGGGGAGGAAACCAGACCACCCAGATAAAACCAATGCGAACACAGGGAGGACATGAAGTCTTTGCACAAAGGGTACCCCAGCTGAGAATCAAACCAGGGAACGCTTGCTGTGAGGCAACAACACTATCCGCTGCCCCACTGTAAATTAGCAAGTGTCATCCCAGAAAGCAACTAGTGTGGTTCCTCAGGATTCATTACTGGGACCCCCTTCTGTTTGACATCTATTTCTCTAATATCCATACCACTAACTGAGATATACAGCTAACTAACCTTGCTGATTACTACAAACTCCATGTTGTCATTCACTCAGCATCCAAAACTGTTTTACTACAGCAAGGGCTAAACAAATCGAATCAGTAGTATAGTAGAAGAAACTGGCTTAAATTAACTATGAAGCAGTATTGCATTGTCTCAACAACTGCTCATAGTAATGACAGAACCCCACTCCAGAATAATACAGTTGTCAGATAACTTGGTGCTTTTGTAGAGAATTCCTTATTATTTGGCCATCATGTATCAAAAGTAACAATTAATAACTAAAGTTATTTCATCCAGGTCAGAAAATATGTTATAATTCCTCGGTATTCTGTCTTGATTTGACTGATTATAGAATATAATGCCCATTTTAGTATTTCCCTATTCAAACATCTCATGCAGTTAGAAAGACCCCAAAAGTTCCTAACTAAAAAAAAAATCACCAGACTAAAGACTCTCAGCTACTGAGATAGGCTTGAATTTCTTTCCCATCTCTTATAGATGTCTGTGCTGCGATTTATGTCTAGCATTCTGGCTGTTAAGACCTCAGTCCTTTCTGATCTCCCACACCTCCGCAAAGCAAATGGCTTCAAAACACTGAAATGAAAATCTCCATCAACAAATAAAAAAAACATGGAGGATGGACAGATTTATTACTCAGTGCTTCACTATCTCTTGTATGATCTTTCTTTTTTTTACATATAAAAAAGTAAAACCCTAACTTCCTCTAATGCAAACCTTGACAAGTGGATAGGTGCCTGTAAATTCATCCGGGGCCTGATTTATTTTGCCCTACTGGAGACAGAATGTGCTCTGTGAGGACAAGGATTGACAAACTAATTATGGTCTATGCGCATGCTCTGCCTTGCAAACTCTGTGAATCTATTATTTTTAAGGGAGGTCAATCCCACAGTTTTGGAAGATGATGTCTAGTTTATCTGCCATATGTGCAGATTCATAGTTTACAATTCCTGCTTATGTAATAGTCAATGGAATACACCTGTGATTTTATTCTTGTAAGTTTTATGGTCTGAAAGTATCTAGCAAACATATTATGTAAGTCTTTCTTGAAGAATAATAAAAAAACTCTGTTTATTTTTCCTAAAATTTGCTCTTATTTCCTGAAATGCAAAATAAAAGCATGTATACAATAATCTCCACAATGCAGTTTTTTGTTGTTTAGATGTTTTACTGATTGTTATCACTTTTTCCAGTTGTTCATCTGCTATTTTCTTTCTCACATGGTGCATTTTATTGTACTGCAATAGTATATACTTCAAAAGAACTCTCTAGATTGAGCTGTTTGGGAATTTCTTTCAGTGCCATCACATCATCATGCCATTTCATTTAACTATTGTCCAGGCTCACCCATAGAAAGGGGATTTAACAGTCAATTTAGCAAGGCCGGCCTTTGGATGCATGGATGGCCTGTAGTGCTTGAAGGAACTCTAGTTCCTTCTGTGAAGACATAAGAGACTGTGACCCTTTCCAACAGAAAATACACCCCCCCTACAGCACCTGTAGTTCTAAGTGCCATCTTACCTCATCTCTCATTACATCCTTGTCGATTTGTGTGTTAAAAACAAATGTATCTGTTACATGAGTAAGTTGCAGAATGTATCATGTTATTATGCTTTCAAAAAACATGTACTTCATAAAATTAGACTATCACAAACAGAAATCATAATGCAACAGAAATACACACATAATGCAACAGAAAGACACACTTCACTCTCATCCCATCTCCCTCTGGCAGTGTACCTGCTTTCACCCCACATAACTCCCTCAGCATTACACCCTGTTTTCTCACTCCCCTCCCTCTCTTCTTAAACCTCACAACAAGCTAATATCCCCCCTAATGTGCCTTTCTCTCCACCTCCTAACTTTTTACTCTGCTTCTTCCTGTTATTCCCTTTTTTCTTTTTTCTTACTTCTACTCTAAACTCTTCCTCTCCCTCTTGCCGTACTATAACTCTTACACGATTCCCGTGTGAATCTCCTTTGCCCCTACTGTTATATCTCCATTGTATGAACAATTGTATTTGTAAATATTTGCTAATGTTTTGCTTAAAAAATATATTTTTTTAAATTCCTACTGTATATTGTAATTTTAATACTATGTTCTTCAACTACATTACTATTTTATGCAATTGCATATGATTTGTTTGCTCTGTATAATGTCTTTATGGAGCTTTTCTCCCTAGGACTCCATTGAAAATGGGCTCTCCTCGGCACAATGGACTATCCTGGTAAACAAATTGTAAAATAAAAAAAAAAAATAAAAACAATCTATTAAAATGAACATAGATGGGTAGAACAGACAAATAACTTTTAATTTTCCCAGGGAGCATTGTCATTTTCAGCATCTACATTAGCTTTGTATAACTCTTGCTTGAGCATATCATCTTGTTAAAATAATATATATTTTATTTGTTTTTAGAGTACAAATAGGACGAATGAGATGCTTCTCCAAAAGATTAATAAAGCCAGGAAGATTCATATTGTTCCATGTCATCTCAGGGGAAAATTTGTGTTACGTTTAGCTGTGTGTGCAAGAACAACAGAACTGAGTCATATCCAGTATGCCTGGGAGGCCATCATTAAAGCCGCAGAAGAAATCTTGATGGACGAGAGAATATGAAATCGACATTTGATTATTAAGTGGAAAGAAACAGAAACAATACTGCATTACTATGAAAAATGGGGCCATTTTTTCATATGCGTAATAACCTGTTGTATGGCAATATCTGTATTACAAATGTATTAAAGAACAGGTTGTCAGGTACTTAATAGGTACTGTATTACATTCCACTGACACTGTGTAACTGAAAAATATTCTGTTTGTTTTAGAATCCAGCACTACCCCCATACCATAATTACTGGTATACCTAAATCAATAAGATGTTTGCACTTGCACTTCTTCAAATAATTTCTTTTCTGAAAAATGTATTTTTTAAATTCTGAAGCTGAGTTGTATTCTGTCTACAGTAAGAGGTCTTCACTCTTTTCACGATGCTGGAGTGGTGTGTGCAGAGTGATACAGCATGTAAGAAAATGGAAGAAACTTTGGACCACTGTGAGTCAGTCTTGAGTTAGTGGGTAATGGCCATTGTTTTCTGTGTGGCTTTTTTTAGTCCAGAACCAGTATCTCCATAAAACACAAGGAAATATAAGTGCAATACAGAAAGTGAACTTTATTGTTTTGAAGTGGAAAGGAAATTCCAGCACAGACAATAGAAACTAGTAGCATTTGATAATGGAAGTAGTATGTTTTACAGATAAAGGAAAATAACAGAAAAAATCACGCATTCTGATTACATATCAAATCTGAACTAAAACAGCAGCAAAACAGAGTTTCAAGTATTTTTGTTTCTGTTAAGTGAGAACATGGCTCATTGGACAAAAAGCATAAGCTCTAATCCAAGGAGTACATGTTCTGCATATGTGAAACAATGAATATTGAAGTTAGTTGTAGTAATTAAGAATCTTTGAGAAACATTCACAAAAAGAAAAAGGATGAATCTAGTCAGTGTTTCCAATGAAGTGAAATAATTTTATGTAAGGATCATATTAAGTATCTCTTAACTATATTTGCTTTAAGGATGTAAAAAATATATTTTAGTCATATAGCTACAAATGTAGTTTTCTATTTTATTTAACTTTGCCTTTAGTTTTTCAAAAGCTTAGCACAAATTGATCACCTTTCTATATTCAAAGATGTATCTGCACAGTATCAAAATGGTCTAGCCACTGTAAAAGGAAATTTGCACTATGGGAAGCTGAATTAGCACTGCCATCTTAAAAGAGCACTTGTAATGACCTACAGGGTTAAGTAGGAATAAAAAATAATTGAAATTGTTCTCATATTGCAAAATAATCTTGCATTTTCTCACTGTCTTTGTGCAAAACAGAAGCAGAATCATCACATGTAAAAATTAGTAACTTTCAAGCTTATTACTGAGGGAAAAGACGTCACAAGTATAACACTTTCAAATTTATAGTAGCTATTCATTCATTCATTTATCATACTAGAACTGTTATAAATTAAATAAAAAGTACAACCTCAGCTTAACCAGAAATTTACTTGGAATAGCATAAAATTATTTTCACTTTCACTCCAGTCGGTGCTGGTTTTCAGCTTCAACATAACTCTCAGGTCATATGATATGTCAGCAACAAAATATCTGACTTGAAACCTCACCATAACAGTAATATTTTTCACTTTCTGTTCCTTGTTTTTGGTCTGTAAGGGAATACATAAGCATCACCCAGACAGCCTACACACTTATACTGGTAGGTTATTTGAATTTACTACAAATGTTTGGCATCTCATTTAATCAACAAATGATTAAGTGAACCAAAAATATCTAAAACCTTGATAGGTTGAGGTCTTAAAGCACACAAAACCATTTTTGTGTGGGCTTGCTCCCCTTCAATGTGGGAAAAGACCCCATATTTCTGAACTGAATTATTATATATAAACCATAAGAAATCTCCAGTACACAGAGTTGGGTGCAAATGACCAGATATATTGCAACTAGAATGACAAAGAGATAACTTTTTCTTCTCAGTGCTTGAAATTTCTTTTGGTTGGAATTTATTATCCATGCACCAGGTTGGTGTGAGTCTCCTGGCAAAAGTTCTTCTGAGATATATATATATATATATATATATATATATATATATATATATATATATACTTTACATTGACCAAAAATTCATCAAACTGAACATTTTTAAAAAAGTAATGTTTTATACAGGGTGACAAGACCCCTGCTCCCCACATGTTGCAGGTCACATCCCCCACACCACCACTACTTATATATACCAGCTCCAAAGTCACACATCCATGGAGAAGGGTAGAACCTCTCTCCCCTCCATGCACCTGAACACTGGCATTGTGTGACAAAATTGCATTTTGATGGAAAGAAGCACCTAAAAAGATTCACTATACTGAATGTGCGATCAAAGGATTGTAACACACACACAAACACACACACACATGATTTTATATATATATATATTGCTTGTAATCATATCCATAAACCATCAAATCACAAGTAATCTACAAAACAATTAAGCTTACCTTTAATGGAAAAATTTAATCTACCGATCATAAAAAAATTGAATGGAAAGGAAAACTATTTTCTTTTATTTTATTTTCATTAAAGTAAAAATAAAAACAGCAAAAAAATATTAACTATAAGAAATTATTTGTATTAACAGTAACACTGTTCAGACCTAATTTGTCTGATTAGTGGTACTGTTATAGAAATGGGTTTTGTATCATAATGTATAGGTCTGGAGTTCAGGACAGGAGAATGGTTAAGATGAGCATACCCGAATAAGGTAGGCAGGAGGGATTGTCCTTTACACCACATTCTTCATATGTGCTAACCCTAATCCTACTGCTGCCCTTAATCACAACCTTATGCATTACTTTTCCAAATATCTTTTCCTAACCTTACCACTCCACAAGACAGATAAAAAAGACACACACAAGCACACATAAACAACAAACATTGACACATGTACACTGCATACATACCAATACACTTACACAGAGTTAAATCTAGCACTTTACCTAGCCCTTGCTCTAATACTAACCCAGAAACACCTGTTCACATTCAAAAAAAACATTCACACACCCACCAATCAGTCTATCCCCTACCTAGCTCTTCTTATTATCCTAAAAGTTAAAACTTCACTTACCCGAATGCAAGCACCAGGCATTCACACAAAAAAAAAACAGTCAATGAGCCTCCATTTGATGTCTCCTGATGTCAGCAAACAGAATGTTCAAAGTGCGTCCAATATACCTTGTCAACAAGATATGCATTTGACAATGACGATGTGTGTGTACACGTGCATGCGTGTGTGCATGCGCACGCATGTGTGTGTGTGTGTGTGTGTGTGTGTGTGTGTGTGTGTGTGTGTATATATATATATATATATATATATATATATATATATATATATATATATATATATATATATATATATATATTATATATAATTATACTTAAAGTAATGCAGAAACTGACACAATAGCATTGACATGTCATTGTGCATACTCTGAGACCTGACCACAGAGCATGCCATGAAAACACAGTGACAATCCTCCATGCACTTCCCATGTGGACAGAACTCTACACTAATTATATATACTAACTCTAAGGTTTTACAATACCCAAAAAAGGGCATATTATCTAACCCTGGAGAATGTGTAATCTTACATATCTGTCAATCATCTGTTTTGTCAATCAAAGTGTGTCCACAAAACAGATGTTGGCTTTACAGCTTGTCAATCACATTAAGCACTCCTCTATATATATATATATATATATATATATATATATATATATATATAAATAATATATATATAATATGTGTGTGTGTGTGTAATTAATATATACATATGTAATAAATATACACACACACACACACACACACACACACACACACACACACACACACACACACACACATACACACATACATATACATATATAAAATAACTCTAAATTCACATAAATTGAGAGAAAAAGGAGAACGGGAGAAAATCATTATCTCCATTTTCTCTGACTTTAAACTTTGATTAAATCTACCTTGGGAACTTCTAGTTACCTCATCCTGAGTGTCACATAACTGAAGATCAACAAAGAGTTAGCCTTCCTCTTCTGTGTATTTCTAAGGCATCTTGACAGTAACTGCTTTTAATATATGTGTAGCACAATACCTCTGGCCTCTGTCACAGACTGGTTATCCAGCAGTCAATATTTAGTCCAAGGAAGGTGAACATTCCATGGGGTACAGGATGTCACCATCTCCAGCCAGTCTTCAGATGGCCCAACTGGTGTTGCAAGTTAGTCATTGGCAATGTGGATTCCTTACTTCCACACTGTATGCTTACTGGAAGTAATGATTAACATGTTTCCTTAATAACAGGAATCTATTTAATTTTCCATACAAACTTCCCTGTACTTCTAGCTAAATTTGGTCTGCACAACCTTGACACCTATCAAGTTATCATAACTACTTGATATTTTCATTGTGCAAATAACATGATACAACCTACTCCACCCAGTCTGGTATATGTTTCCTTATTCGAGGACCACTTCCTGGAAGCTCATTAGGTCAGAACCAGCCAGTCTAATGCAATTAAAAACATTTTTGTGCTGTAACTTACTTTGAGGCTTAGAAATCTTGAAGATAGTTATGGCACAGAGGCAGTTCAAAGGGTTTGTCTCTCCATTAGAGGTGTGTGTGTGTGTGTGTGTGTGTGTGGGGGGGGCAATTAACCGAAAATAGCTTTGGTTAGCTGAGTCTAGCCAAACATCATTTGTAGAACTGATCCTGAAAGAAGTAAACTATACTGTCCATATTTTTCCTTAATAAATGAATACTGCTTGCAATACATGACATTGACAATGATGCAAGCTGAAAAATAGGGGCAAGGTAGTGTGATTCATCATGTCAAAATAAATAACCTACTAAACAGCTGAGAAATGTGGACAAAGTATGGTGGTTCATCATATCAAAAATAAATAAACTACCACACAAATTTCATACTGGCACAAAGAGGATATAGTAATCACATGGTTGTCTGAATGCTAAAACTATGAAAAGTACAAATTCAAAAACAAGAAGATGAATGAAATATGGTGATAACTTCTCTTACTTTCAAGTTGTGGTAATTTGTTCATTAGAATAATTATCTAGGGGTACACAGGCAAAGTTCACTGTATGGGGGTATTAGAGCAAACTCCTCGCAAAAAACAACTGATGAAACATTACTTTCAACACCTTTAATTCCACCGGTGTCAGAATTCAGAATTTTACAGTTCCAGTTTTTGGGCTCTAACACTACCTTTAAAGATTCTGTACACTTCTGATAAAGGAGCAAATCAATAAAACTGGCCAAAGATTTGCTCTTGATGATAACTATTTAATATGCTATATCATCTGTGCAAGTAACATGCAAGTCTGTAACACAGATAATCAAGTTACTGTAGACCTGACTTCATTCTGCATGGAAAAATAGACCTATGAGCATTTAAGAGCTTTATTGACTGGTAAATGAGCTTGGAGGACATGGGGGGGGGGGGGGTGTCAGAATGCTACAGTCTTCAGTGCGGATGTTCTGTCAGTTCTGTAACTGAATTGCCTCTGTATGAAGGCCTGACAATAACAGAGGTACAATGGTATAAGGCAAGGAATGACACAGAAGATGCATAGAACTTGCATCCTGCCTAATGCATACTTGTAGCTGTGGAATCTGTATATAGGAAAACAAAGCTACAGGACATGGATTCAGTGATGGCCCAGCAATGTTACAGATTGTGAAGCCATTGTGAAGACAGGGGTTATTTGTTCCACTGGGAACAGAATAACAATAATCTTCAGCTTTCAAAACTATACTTAAAAGAGGCATTTACTGTGTAGGCATTATTATTATTAGCTGCTAGAAGGAAAACCTGGTGTGCTACTTTAGTACACTCCCGTGCAGTGCACCATGTATAATATTCCCCCATTCCATGCATACATATTATTTATATTCCCTGGACTCCATACTACCAAAGCCAGGTGAACAAGTACTTCCTTACAAGAAGTTGTTTCTAAAATGCAATCTCTCTTAAATTCTGAATATTGTACAAAGGTAAAAAGAAATGACTTGCAAATGGCTCCTTATCAGTAGTGTGAGATTTAATACTGGGAGTCCAGGCATATCAAAAAGTAAACTATAATTTTAATAAAAGTGCATTCTGTAACTGACTTGTTACATAGCTATAACTCCAGGATTGCCAAATTTCAGAGTAGGTAGCAATCTGTATTCTCAGACTTGATATGTATATCCCCATGTTTGCACTTTCAGTTTTGCTATTTTGAGTATCATGTTTACAGATCTCGTAAAATAAATGACATAAAGAACATTATACTGTTTTTCTCTATGAATTCGTTTTTTTCTTCTTCACTTGCATTAGCTAGCTTATTTCAGTTTTTATATATTGCCTTTTATATATGAGTGTCAGCACTATTTCACTATACCTATGAACCTGAAATGGATAGAGTAATTTAAGAAGTGTGCATCACACATCAATTACAACTATATCTAGGAACTGTATTTTCTATTAATCACATCTATAAAGTGGGGTATGCACCCCCTAACTCCAAGTTTTCCTTCACTGTTAGCAGGGCAAAGGTAAAGGGGGGACCAGTCCTCATAATAAATAGTATTAGCACAAAACTTCATTTACAGACGTGGTTGATTGGGAATATATTTCCTACGGCATGTAGCTGGTATGACAATCCTATTCTCAAAAGAATTTATATGTGGGGGGGTAGGTATTGTATAATTACGTCTGGTTGTCTAAATGAATGACAGTGTTCAGAATGTACCCCTTACTCTTTCATAGAGCACTGAGCCCTGAAATAGCATTGTGAAGTGGAAACAACTTTAGATGAATCATCTCTAAAGCAATGCACTACTATTCTATCTCCTAGACTATCTACTTCTCTGCTGTAAGTGGGACATGTTAGGATGGATTAATTCTGTGGATACCAGGTCTTTCATAAGATATTATATAAAATCATTTAATACAACTTTATCTCATGTATTTCTATATATCACTTTTCAGTGGAAACCACATAAGTTTCTGCTTTTATAGACAGAAACAAAAGTGGTTCAGTCATATGTAGTCTGAGTAAATGTTAGTCACTGTTACTCTTAATTCCAAGTTTACAGTAAACTGAACTGTCAGACAAATATATTAAGTTGCCTTAAAATGATGCCAAAGAAAATTATGTAACAATGCCCTTGAGAAAGTGTTATATCTTAAATTGTTTTGTCATATGACAAGAATGGAAAACTCCATTCCAATTAGCTAAGATGAATTCTAAGCTTGGTTTCTATTATAATGAAAATGCCTGGCATAATACTATACATTGCTTCTCCAAAAAAAAAAAAAAACTGATCAGTGAAAATATTGTACCTGAGGACTGATAGCCGTAGCAACTGATGTTATACTTCCCCTCTAAAGCCTGTCGAACCCAAGAACTGTAGACCTGCTGTGAAAGGTTTCCATAATGCAGTAATAACATGAATGTGACACAAGTTTATTAGAAACATTTGGTGAAATACAGATTTTCATTTCACGGCACTTGAGTGTTGCTACCTCAGAATCAGGCCTTATATGCTTTTTGAAATATGAGGTCAGAATGTACCTCATCTTTGTAGTATAACTGTTAGCAAAAGTTCTAAACTGAAATACACTGTGTTACTGCCATTATGAGAAGAAAATTATTTTTTTTATTACAAATCTTGACTTAATACAGAAAATATACTCTGTATAGTTAGAAGAACACAATGAATCAATATCTGTGATGGTGATGGACTGCTATGAAATCTGTCTATAAATAAAGATGAAAAGACAATATAAGTGTTGTGGGTTTTGTAGAACATAATCCTTATTTTGTTATACAAGTGCAAATGAAAGCAGCAGCTCCTGCAACTGGTGAACAATCAGCCTATGCTCATATATTTAAATGTTTTGGCTTAGATTTTTAGAAATCCACACAGTGCAGAAGGGCTGAGCCTGTGTGACACTATACTATGATGGAAGGACTGGACTAGGGGTTTAGCACCTTTTGTACTGGCCCCACAACTACGGCAGTCACTTCTTCCTGATTTAACTGATCACATAAAGCACTGCTTGTTCAGGCCACTGTTCAAACAATAGTTAATAAAACAGATTGAATGCAACTATCCTTCTAAAGGACATGTCATATAAGCCGATTTCTCTAACTGTATAGTGCCTTTACCTCCCATATACCTGACCCACCTGCTGAACTCACTCATCCTAAATTGTGACTTAGATTCATACCCCATTACTGCTCTAAACCCACTACAAATAATCTAATCCCATCTTTCATTTTTTTGGTTCCTATTCGCTTTCATAACCTAGAACCCACTACCCATATCTCCAGGAATTCTACTTCTCCTCCTGTAACTGTACTCTCCCTCTTGTATTCCATTTATGTAACCCTATATATATATATATATATATATATATATATATATTCAATTTGTTTAGCTCTTCTGTGTATATATTTTGTCAGATTGTCTATGGTTGCTCATAAATGCAAACCATTGTTATTTGTATACTGTTCATTGTTTTGTTAAATTATGATATAACCTAAGCTGTGCCTGAAATTGGTCATTGTTTGATCAGTGTTTTACTCCAGTAAACATGTTTAACTTAATAAAACAATAGTCTGACTAGTAATTATATCACTGCCTGAAGAACTCGGCAGCATGTGATTTTTGTTCTCTGTGCCCTTAAGCTACTGCACGTAACTCATGATATAGAGGAATGTTCTGACTGATGACATCACCCAACTGCCGTTGATTCGTCATGATGGAGAAGCTAACTCGCTGCTACCTATATAGATAAAGTTATGTACCTCAATGGGTATGGTGAGGAGGGGTAGAGTAGAGATGGAAGGGATAAGGGAAAAATGATAAAGTGAAAACATGGATTTCAACAGAAAAAATAAATGAAAAGAAAATCCGCTAGAAAGACAAATTGTCTGTACACCTCACAAGGAAGCATTTCATTTTAAAATCATTTCTAAGTGTAGTCACTCATTTATGGGCAAGCAATATTTAGGAATGGCAAATATTTCATAGTTCTCTGTGTCCTTTACCTGCAGCAAAAAACTTCAGCAGGCTCATTAAGTGGTTTATTTACCATCTCTACCACTCACTCTTCAGGTGTGTAAGGTATTATTACTTGTTTCGTATTTTTTTCTAGAAGAATAAGACAAATAGCTACTGAATGTGTTCTGTTACTCTTTTAGAGGATGCAAGTTCCGTACATTTAAATGATACTTAGCGCCACTGTTTCAGAGTTGAGCCTTTTAAACTGAATGATTTGTATTCATTTTTATGGTATTATATTTTCAGGAATGCAGCAATGCCCATATTTCTATCTCATTTCCTGAAAACACACAAGTGTCTCGCTTTTATTCAGATTTCTTACGAGATGGGTCTACCTGTCCTCAACTGCTTCCAGCAGGTAGTATTTCCACAGCGCCTGCCTAAACAAACATCCACATCTTTCATCCAGAAAGTCTTTTCTCACACTATTTAACTAAGAACATTTACTCACAAGTTCTTGTTATCTTTTCTGACCCAACAGCACTGGTCAGTTTAAATGGTTTGCTGTGAGTTGTGTTATTAATGCGAACAGTGAAACCCACTCAGGTCTAAAACCAGGTCTACAATGTAGTGCTTATTAACAGTCTGTGACCTTATCCCTCTGCCAGATTTCTTAGCTCATATTACCACACTGAAGTATTTGTTTTACCACAACATGTCCACATGCCTGAATAGATGGTGTAATTTAATTTTATTTGGTTCTGAAGACATTTTGTCATATTTAACTTTCCATTCTGGCCTATATCAGTCTGAGAGACAGGCATCACTGCATAATTTTACTTCAAATCCTGAATTGTTGTAGTCTTAAGAGATGAGCATTCCCATACTGTAAAGTCCATAAAAACAGAAAACATAATATGAAAAAACAATCTATGATCAAATGATCTTGGCCTTAATAATGACATGAGCGATATTGTTTCATTTGAGGTTATCATTCATAGATCTTTTCTCATGTCTTCTCCATTTTGTCTACCCCCAACATACACACACACACACACACACACACACACACACACACACACACACACACACACACACACACACACACACACACACAAACCCTTAGATAACTATTAAGCATATACTGCAACTTAATTCTAGCTGATACTGATGATATTGGAAGCTTTATCATCCTCATCTCTCCTGATAACACATGCAACTTGTTTTGGTCTTGCTACCTTCTTAATTCCGCTGTATGTGAAAGATAACATCTAACCCACTCCATTTTATATTCTGTACAAAACAAAGCAGTCAAGCCTTCAGGCTCTTTCTGTGTGCTATCTGTAACCTTGATACTACAGCTTGTGAGGTTAGAGGACTTGCATAGCAGATGTGTTTATTACAGTGGTTCATCCACTAATTTTGTGAAGTGTATGGTGTCACCACCTTTCATGTCAATAAAATGCTTTCAGAAAAGAAGCAGGAATACTTACTGTTCGGAAGGTATACCTATTGCTTTCATTTTTCTACTGTCTTTTTCAAGACAAGATGATGAATAATGCCTTCAGTCTGTTCAACACAGAGGTTGCTCAGTATTGATATATTACATATTCTGCACAGAAATTACAGTACAACATGTGATGGTAGACAAGGGCTGTAGCCATTGAATATGCACCACTGCCAACAATATGATAAGCACAGGGGTATGGTTTCATAATTCACACCACCGGTACCAAGCAGAGTCATTGTTATAATGTGCACACAAATGGATCACTAAATAACTCACTAAATGAAGCTTGGCGTAAGAATATGCTATCATCAACACCCAAGACTAGGCTACCTCATTCCTGAATAAAAACACACACTGAATAGAGAATTTTGACCTAACTTCCCAGGTAACTTTCCACTTCCATCTGGATTCAGTGCCTTCTAGTTCTCTCTTCTCCACAGTAATTATACTTTGAGTAATCTGTTACATTACATTGACACGCATTTGCACACGCACACAATCACACATTTTTTTCAAGGAAAAGCTGATAATACTTCCAAGTGCTACAACTTTCTGTCCTGGTCCAAGGTAAATTATTGCCTCCACTCCATATTACCTGACTGGTGAACTTCAGTTACTGTTCCACTCTTTCTTTCTATATTTTTCTTTCTTTACCGGGAAAGGCGGACTAGACAAACTAAACCATTTTCAGCAGAAAGAGAGGGGAAAAAATCAAAAACATTTTATAAATTGACAATGGATAATTGAAAAAATGGAAACAATAAACATACAGTAAAACTGTACTGAAATGGAAAGCAACTTTGAAACAGTTATACATAAATCATGAAATTCATAAAAAGCAAGTTATGAGCATATATGTTCAGGAGATATTTACAGAAATGGTGTTCTAAGGACATCAAATTCAAAGCAAGCAAGTAACAGGTTTTGAACCTATTTTTGCAAGAAACATATACATGCTAGTTCTTGTCAAATCATTAGCAAAACACACGCACACACACACACACACACACACACACACACACACACACATATATATATATTAAAAAATATACATAATATATGTATATGTATACACATACACACACATATGCATGTATATATATATATATATATATATATATATATATATATATATATATATATATATATAGGTCTATATTAGAACACCGAACATTCAAATGTCGAGTGTTCTAATATCGAACCCTATCAATCGAAAATTCAAAACATCTAACATTCAGAACAGCAAATTTTTCCTAGGGAAAAAAAATTGGTGTTCCAAAACACATACACACAACACAAGCACACCAAACAAACAGCAATCCACATACATACACCTAAACTCTTACACCTAACCCTACACTAAACTATACATACACTTACCTTAACCCAACCCTAACCCTAAGGTCTGTCACTATCACACAGTCACCTCACCCACGCCCAAACCCTAACTCACCTACCCCGTCCTAACCCTCACGTCCACACAATCGCACACTTACCTGACCCGCACCCTAACCCTAACTCACCTAACCCGCCCTAACCCTCACATCCACACAATCGAACCCGACCCGTAACTTTCCACCAGAGCGCTGAAAATACCGACAAAACAGAAACGGACAACCAAATTCTTTCCCTAGGAAAAAAATTGGTTTTCTGTTTCTCCAATATTTTCATCATTCACTGAAAACAAGTCAATATTAGAACACTCAACATTTTGAATGTTCAGTGTTCTAATATAGACCCTATATATATATATATATATATATATATATATATATATATATATATATATATATATATATATATAAAGAGAGAGAGAGAGTGTCACTAATTCTTTTCAAATCATATGATCTGGATAGCTAGACAGACAGAAGACAGGTTATATACATTATTTATGGAGAGAGATCCCATGTATAATGAACAAAAGTTATGATGTGTTACTGCAAGGTGCAGTCCTGTCCTTTACATATAGGTGGATACATCTGCTTAAAGAACAGGTGTTGGTAGAACTTCTCATGTTTTAAGTGTGCAAGTATATCCATTTTTATAAATTAATATTACATAGTACAATAGGAAGTAAAGACTTACATCAGTACTGGCAAACTGAGTGGTGTTAATAATCAAATAACTAATGCCATGGCGGCCATGCAAGGCTGAGGATATTAACAAGGAGACAGAAATACAAAATGGATACATAATAATGGAGAAGGTGTGAGCAAGGAGCAGACTATAGTCGGGATATACATAAGGGTGTTGAGTTAGATATGTTTAAAGAGATGAATTTTATCAATTTAAGTGATGGGGGGATGCATTCCAAATTCCGGGCACATAATTGCAGTACTGAGAATCAACTGTAATGTTTCTGGACTTGGTTATGGCTGGATTCTGCTGGGACAGTACTGTAGCACAACATTTTTCAAGGCAGGGCATTTTTCTGGATTATTCCAAAGGATGCATTCAACTGTAAGTTAACAAAGGTGGGGCCAGTGTGTGAGTTCAGTCCATGTTAGATTTTTAGCGTTTTGCAGTGGTGTTCTCTTTTGGGGAGTTTTGCAGCAAATTTGGCTATTTTATTGTAATGTTGCTCAAGCTGAAACTTTTGTAGTGCTAATAAAGTGTGAAGGAGGGGCTGACATATAGCTGTGTATAGGTTTGGCAATTGTTTCCTTGTCCTGCTTGTAAGAAATGGTTTAGTTCTGTACAACATACTACGTTTTTGCTGATTTTTTTTTTGACATTTGATTGGATGTGAAGGTCAATTTCATGTTATCCTCTATAATGACACCCATTAGTCTGTTTCTTAGTAGAATTATCTTTTTGTTGTTTCAGGTGGTGATGGAAAAGAGACTCTTACTGTGAGTGGATGTTTTGCTGTGAATATGAGCATTTTTTGTTGTTAATAGGGTTCAGTAGGAGTTGTGAGCTATACAGCCACATTACAACAGGTGAAAAGGATGCTTGTGTCAGCTTTTGCAGTTCATTTAGATTAGTGGCAGTGCAGATATGAGTGGAGTCATCGGCATATTGAATAATGGTGGCATGCACAGCAGCAGTGTGCAAATCGTTAATAAACAGGAGGGGGCTGAGTATGGATCCCTGTGATACACCTACGTATAGTAACTAGCAGGAAGGAAGAGTATTCATTATGCAATTTAACTCCTTGATACGGAACCAAGAGAGAGAGAGAGAGCAAGTGTTATGTCAGAGTCCAGTGGAAGATGTTGTTTGCAACAGTTTATGGTGACTGATTGTTCTGAATGTATATCTAGAGATAGAGAAGAAATTAGGTAGCTTTTATTTCTGCTCTTATTAGTGGTGTCTGTAAAATGCTGTGGTAGTACTGATAAAACCTTGTTTGGGTGGAAAGAGAAGGTTACTGGGTAACAGTGAAGTAATTGTGTCTGTACACACTTTTCCCGTATTTTGGATATAAGAAGTAGAATGGCTATGACTCTGCAATTAATGAGTAATCAGTAGAAGGTCCACCCTTTTGTAAGAGTATTTTGTAGGTTTTTTTCTTGATTGGTGGAACATGGTACTCTTGAATGGATCAATTAATTTGAGCTGATAACTGATAAGCAAGTATTTTATGTATTCGGAGAGGAGATTATCCATGGTTAGGGCAGAGTTTTTTAGTTTGTTTAGATATGTTTTATCATTGTAGTGAGGACTGGTTTAAGGGAAAAATAGGTCAAGTAGGAGTTTGACTGCTGGAAGATAGTTGTATTAATACCTGGTTAACCTTTTATTAGCAAAGTTATTAATTGGATAAAGTGGGTATTGAATTTATTTGCTGTATCAATGGGGGAAGTTTTGGTGGGGGATTACATCATTGAGAAATAAGTTGAATAACTATAAACACCAATGGTAATATATAGCAGAGCCATCTGGCCAATCAGAAGTAGGTATCAGCAGCTAGTTGACATTCTCAATAAGTACCCCCCTTATCAATTAATAAATAATCAGGAATACATTTAAAGATGGACACATAAACTACTTTACTTTAAAACCAAGAAGATGCATAGTATAGTTAAATCTGCAGAAAAATATATAATAATACAGGGAAAATAAAACAAAACAAAAAAAACAGTTTGAACAGATTAGATACTTAAAAAGGACCTGCCTGTCCATCTAAATTTTTTTCAAGCTGTGTCTAACTTGAATAATTACTGGGCACTTATTTATACTGTTTAACTTTTCGGTATGTAGCAGGAGAGACACAAATGCAGACATAAACTCATTGATACAGAGCAGCAAGACAGTCTATACTCAGCAAACTCATATGGAAGACTCACTGTAAACAAAAACACGATGGCTGCCAGTTTAACAACCTCTTGAAAGAGGGTAATTCATTCTGACACCCAGAGAGATGTTTCCTAATAGGTCCACAGTGGGAGACATACTATTAACACCATTCATTAATCCTTCTCTTTACCATCACCCAAAATGATACCACAGTACAAGCAGAAAATGATTGATTTCAACAATTGCCTAAGTTTCTGGTGTCATTCTAAGAGGATCCAGTATCTGTCTGCCTGGGATGACATGATTGACAGACCTCGATGATTTGCCAGAGATGGCCTGCATCTATCACCTCTGGGCTTCCAGATACTGGCCAAGGCTCTTGCCACCCCTATAGTGCCTTTTTAGGTGGTGATCCAAAGACCAAATTACCACCGTAACAGCTACAAACAAATGCAATCCGAGGGTCATGTTGCTCAATAATAGAAGTCTAAATCTCAAAATGCACTCGCTTAAGATGGAAAACATCAACATTTGTGCTGTAACAGAGACCTGGTACAAGGCAGCAGAAAGCACCCCTGCACTGTCAGACTATAACTCATTCCACACCTTTTGGCCCCAGAACTTAGACCAAAGCTCCAAAGGCAGTGGTGTCTACATATTCATAAAGGATGTGCACACCTCCAGACTGGCAGCCCAGCATAACGCATCAGAGATACTTCAGGTACAGCTAACATTGGGTAAGACAGTGATTCAGGTCTTAGCCTGCTATAAATCCCCAAACATGTCACAAGACTCACACTCCACATTCCTATGCACCCTGGAGAATATTAGGGTCCAACCTAACACCCTCTTACTAGGTGACTTCAACTACCCCTCCATTAATTAGGCAAACTACTCGTGTACCAATACACTTGCCCAACATTTCCTGTAGTTCATTAATTCCAATGCCCTGGACCAGCTCATTCTTACCCCCACTAGAGGTAGCAACATCCTTTACTTGGTCATTACTAACATGGGCGACCGTTGCTCTATACCAATAGTCAGCTCCTCCCTGTTAGATCCGACCACAAACTAATCACCTTGGAAATCCACATCCCTCCCACCCCACCCCCACCCCCAGCAAAGGTAACCACCATGAAAAACTTCTCAAAAGCTAACTTTGGGATCCTAAAAACAGAGCAGGTTAACTTCATGGCACCCATGCAAATGGAGAATAGTTGTGTGACTGCAGAATTAAACACCAGTGCACTGTACAAACACGTACACAAATGCCTGGATCTCACCATACCCAATAGAACCAAGACACTCTCCTCCAAAAAAAGGAAGCCAATCTGGTGGTCCCCTGCCATAAACAAACTCTACAACAGAAGGAGGAAACTTATGCGGAATAAGGTGAAGTCCCAAGACTGGAAAAACTCCCTTATCTGCCTCAACAAAAAGTTGAGATCCCTCATCAAATCCTCTAAAGCTAGGTATAAAAACAGAATTGCAGCAGATAGTAAAGACAACCACAAGGCCTTCTATAGTTATGTAAAGAATCTCCACTGCAATACCCAGATTTGCTTTGAGCGACTGCACAATGGTATCTCCTATACCAAGCCAACAGATATTGCCAGTATACTGGCCAAAAGATTCAATGCCAACTTTACCCCCCCAAAGGGCCAATCACAATACCAGTAGATTGCCAGGCACCCAGTATTACTGCTGCACAGGTTAAAACAGCACTGCCCAAGGCCAAGAATACAGCTTCTGTGGGACCTGACAATATCCCTGGCTGTGCTCTACGTGCACTACAGAGTGAACTGGCACCTCACCTGTGTGCTCTGTTCAATCACGACCTCACCTCAGGCTTTGGCGCACTGCTTCAGTTATCCCACTCCACAAAGGAGGAGTGACTACAGACCCTGGGAACTATCGCCCCATTAGCCTGACAAGTCTGATATGCAAAGCTATGGAATGCATCATCATGGACCTAATAAACAAGGATATAGGGAATCTCCAAACTCTAGATCCAACACAGTTTGGTTTTGTGAAGGCTAGATCATGCCTGCTCCACTTGGTTGATTTCTATGAGTCAGTCACCAGAGCTGTGAATGAAGGCAAGGTGATTCATATAGCCTACCTTGATCTGGCCAAGGCTTTTGATACCATTCCCCACTCAGGAATCATAGAAAAACTCACTAAGCTTGGCATCAACCCCTATATCACTAGGTGGGTTGGAAACTGGCTCACAGATAGAACCCACAGTGTGAAAGTAGCTGACTCTAAGTCAGACTGCCGATTAGTCATGAGTAGAGGCCGACAGGGTTCAGTCCTGGGTCCTCTCCTGTTTGGTATCTACTTCTCTGAAGTCCAGGCCAACATGAAGTGACTCTGGCTGACAAAGTTTGCAGATGATTACAAGTTGGGAGCTTTCATTAACTCCCCAGGTGATGTTGAATTCCTACAGATTGGCCTCACTGTGACCAACGACTGGTGTCAGGACCATGGCATTAAGCTCAATGCCAAAAAATGTGTCATCATCCCCTTTGGGAAAAACCCGGTTCTCATGAATTGCCACATTGATGGTAGTCCACTGAACACAGAAGACGTTATAAGAGATCTGGGAACACAGGTTGACAGCAACCTCTCTTTTGATCACCACATTGCCACTGTGGTCAGAAAGTCCTTCTATGTGGCACATCTCATTACTAAGGGCTTTGCATCCAGGAAGAAAGAAGTCATTGTCTCCCTCTACTCTTCCCTCATTAGGCCAGTCATCGAGTACAATGCCCCATTTGGCATGTACCTCACTGGACACCTGAAACAATTGGAGAGGCTGCAAAAGTACCTCACAAAGAGGATCCTAGGCCTTAAACACTTGTCCTATATGGACAGACTTAAAAAACTCCAACTGTTCTCTGTCTCATATCGCCTACTTAGAGGCGATCTCTGCTTGACTTACAAAGCCATGTCTGACCCAGCTCTGTTAGAAATGCTACATCTAAAGAAATCCCAATCCCTCTGCACCACACACTCCAAAGACCTGAACCTCATTACCACAATCAACAGAACATGCTGGAGGGACAGGTTCATAACCCAGAGGCTGCCCATGCTATGGAATAGACTTTGCATACATGTCAAGCAGAGCACCTTGCTGTCCCTCTTCAAGAGAAATCTTGATGAGTGGATGGGGAAACAGAATATTCTAGTGGCTCTACTCGATAGAGGCACTGGGAACTAGGATCAGATAGCACTATGCCAGGGTAATCCTATGGGCTAGGCTTGTAAAGGCTCCAGGCCATTAGCCTAGTACACACCTATGAACCTATGAACCATACTCCAGGGTACTTTCTGGAAACTTTCCATGAGATAATATCTTTATAGAAACCAGTTCTGCCCTGTTTCATTTAATGAGTTTGCTTTTCTCCTCTGGCTAACAAGAACCAGATAAGAACAAAATATGAAGCTAAATACAGATCTTGAAGAAACAGTTCCCTACTCTCCATAGAAGCCCTTGCTCCAAAAGAAACTTTAAAAGATTTACATTTACTTCCTGTGGTAAAGGACTGAGATATATTTATACTTTTTATATATATATATATATATATATATATATATATATATATATATATATATGTGCATTTTATATATGTATTTGTTACATTTTGCAGACAGTGTATCCGCGGTGGTACAGTGGTAGCATTGTTACCTCACAGCAAGAGGTTCTCCTGTTCGATTCTTGGCTGGAGTGCCTTCTGTGTAGAGTCTGCATGTCCTCCCCGCGGTTGAGTGGCATCTGAAAGACATGCGTGAAGGGGTGTGCCTTTGCTGAAGATTGGGCGTCAGGCTGGCAACTTGGCATCATAAAAATCAACTGCCAATCATTAGCAGACTGGACTTTGGCTGTGGCCATCCCTAACCAGGAAAAGACAAAAAAAATAATTTGTTACATTTTACAGAAGATTACAGTTGCAGGTTTTATATACTTATACATTGTACAGAAAAACAAGCAGACGTTTCCAAACACATATGTTTATTTCATATTCTGCTCCAGTACTGAATAAAAACAATTACATATTTTTGGGGGGTTGTGTACAGCTCACTAATCTGGTACAGTCTGACAAACAAAAAAAAAAGCAGTGGCAGGTTTATGCACAGACAGCAGAATAAACTATACAATTCACTAGATTTGTAACTGCTTTTATTTTTTTTCTCTTGGATTGTTCACTTTTGTATGATCAGTTGTGTAGAATACAAATTACTGCTTTTGTTTGATATTTGCTGCATTATTTCCAGCTTATTCTGATGGTTAGTTAAGCAAGGACTTCAGCATACCTCTCAACTTTCCATAATTTCACAGAATGTCCAGGTTTTGCTTCATATCTTTGGATTGTTCCTCATAAATATTTTGGTTTTCTGGCAAATTATTGAGGATTCAAATTAGAAAATAATGACAGATATGATTTTTAGACTTCTTGCCCCTCAGAAAATTCATGCTAACGCAAAAACTATTGGTCTATCAACTTTCTAAGTTTATAAATGTAATATTTAAAAATTCCCCTATTTCTGGGCCTTTGCCCCCCTTCCCCACTATTTATGGCTTTGTCCAGATTTGTTGCTTTAAGAGGTTGAGAGGTATGGACTTCAGCATCATTGTGGCACTGTTGACACACACACACATGCAAATGCACATGCACACGCACACAACACACACATGTATAGACACACACACACACACACACACACACACACACACACACACACACACACACACACACACACACACACACACACACACACACACACACACACACACACACACAACAATGTCCTTAGTTTCTAACATCCATTTGCAGATATTTTGCAACATCTACAAGTATTAACACTTTTGATATTCATTCTGAGATATTCCGTATGGTTCCATTTATCTTAAGTGCTTCTCATTCCCATCCATGAGGTCAGACTTGGGCTATTTATTCTATTATTATCTAATGTAATATGTAAAAGGCTGCTGTTAAGGATTTTGAAGACTTGCGACTTCTATAAAATCCATTAATTTTATGTTACACTAAAACCAGACTGTGGCTAAAAAATAGTATTTATGGAGTAGAAGATCTACTATGCAATACATAAAAATCAGGCCTTTGATTGGCTGAATGGCACGTTTGCATGAGTAAGAATCACATTTACCCACTGAACAGGTACAAATCTAAGTATTTATTTATTGTTTACTATGGAATCAGTGCACTTGACTAGGATTTTGAAACTGTGGCACATATGGCAGATATGTGCTAATACCCTGAATTACAGCCCAGATGACAGAGCTTTAACTAGCAGGCTGAACATTGAACAAGATAGTGAGGGTAGAAGTAAGTGGCCGGAACTATGAAAGTGAATATCAAGCATACAGCACTGAGGACCAGAGATGGACAAACATCCAATATTAGCAATGCAGCACATCTATGGTAGTTGTATACAGGTGTATAAATGCAGAAACATGTATGTGCCCCAGTGGCAAAGCGTAATGAGACAGCTTCCAGTGTATAGGGTCAGGATAAATATGAAAAAAAAAACTGAGCCTGCCACATATGACAACTCACTGGTGCACAACAAGGAAAATGCAATTATAGGCCAGCAAAATGTTACTTTATGTATTCCGATACAATTACTTTAGAAGGCAGCACTGAATATGTGTTGCCGTTACTTCAGGAGAGCATCACATGACTATTAAACAAAAGATCACAGTTGACTTCAAGGGAATGTTTACTTCGGTGAAGAATACTATAAATTAAATAAAAATAATATACCATATAAGAGATGATATGCTGCAACAGGGTTTTGATATTGCTGCCTTTTGTCTTATTACTGAAATACACATGCACACACCCACAGTTTAAAAATAGAATCACCACATCCTGTCCTGATACATAAATCATTTTACGTTGCCTAGAATGAGACCTCTGGAAGTTGTTAATCAAGATTCTGCATTGCTTCCTTTAAGAAACGTAAAATGTCCTCATAAATAAAATGTATAACCTTTGTAAGTTAAGTATTTTATTTGGACTTAGATAATCAATAAAACTTATTAAACTAAATTACCTGTTTTTAAAGGCAGGCCAGGAACTTTGTTGTGGTTAGGTGGCTTGTTTGGAGCCCATGTAATAATTTACAGGAATCTGTTAACTATCCTGTTGTCAGGATGCATTTCATTCCCTGGAGCACTAGGGTAGTGCTTTAGCATTTACTGAGAAGTATCTTACTGATTTTTAAGACGGAAGCCATGAAATAAACAATATTACTTAATGGCCATATGTAACAAAGCAATTCAACATACAGATTATTATATAAATTGCAAACAGAAATTCTTTGCAAAAACATATTCATAAAGCATGGAATACAAACAGAACATGAAATTTAATTTAATTTAATAAATTAAATGCCTAGTGTAAAACGAGTGCTTTTTCGCACAGCTTGTTCATTTTGTGATCTGAGCAAAGTTATTTTTGTAATACTCAGTTTTCATGAGTCTTAAGGGTACCATTCATAAACATTGTCTCTCATATAGTAGGACCAATATGCCACAGAACGGTGTACCAAAGCCCTACTCAATTCACAGTAAGGGGTACACAAGATGCCAAGATCTTGTATGCAGCCATCCCCATTCGGTAGCGACAGGTCTCTGTGCACAGAGAACACATGTAGATGATCTCCCCAGGACTGTATGTGATTCAAAGACACTACACCAACTGCATATAGGTGAATCCCAAGGGTAACTTATGGGGAATGAGCACCACATCACCTCTTTTACTTCATCCTACTAACGTGATAAGTAAAAAAAATCACTTTTTCAACTGGAGCTAAAAACAAAAAAAAAGTGTTCTTAGTAGTCTCAGTCTTGCTTCCTAACACCTTGCACCCAGGCAGCTGCCCCCTTTATCCCACCCTGGCTATATTTCTGTTCTCAGCTACCACAGCAAAGAAAAAATCAGTGCTAAATTTTAAAAAATCCACTCTGTAGTAGAAGTGGTGCATGCAATTCCACAGTACTGCTAACACAACCACTGTTTTCCCCTGCCTTCACACAATGATACTGGCGACTTCACACCAGTCGAAGCCACCCGAGCATCAGATACCCTCACTGCTATAGTAAGGGAATGACCCCAGTTCCACTGTCTTGTCTTGGTTACCACTAGACAAGATGAAAGGCATCTATATTACATAATCGAACTTTTAAAAGTTCGAACGTCACATGGTTGCCACCATATGATCAAACTTTTAAAAGTTCGAAAATGTAATAAAAAAATAAACCAAAGAAAAAACCTACTTGAACGGTGCAACCCCCGCTCTTTAAATATCCATACTCCGAGATCGCACTACAGTGCAGAAAAGGGAAATCTTCCTGTTGCGCACTGTACGGAGATCTCCGTTGAAATGTTTGAACTTTTAAAAGTACGATCATATGGTGTCGACTATATGATGTTCGAACTTTTAAGAGTTCGACAACGTGATATAGACCCGATGAAAGAGCACACAGAAACAGTGAACAGCTATTTAGTAAGATATATTATGCCTTACTAAGTAGCTGTTCCCTGCCGCTCTGTGTAGCTATGTTATGTTATACAGTGACCCCCCCCCCACCTGCTAGAGTATGGGTGCACTTTAAAAAGCACTGTGTAAATCACACTCTTGTGTAACATTCACAGTCTACTGTACATAGGTTCATAGGTTCATAGGTTGGTACTAGGCTATCAGCCCTAGGGCCTATACAAGCCTAGCCATAACAATTCCCTGGCTATTTCTTCCCACATTATTTACTTTCCTGGACCCCTGTCTAGCAGGGTGACTGACGTGATCCCTGGGGTGAATTTCCTTTCTCCCATCCAATCATCAAGGTTCCTCTTGAAGAGGTCCAAAGAGGCACTCTGCTTGACATGTATGGGCAATCTATTCCAGAGTCTGGGGAGTCTCTGGGTCAGGAACCTATCCCTCCAGCATGTTTTGTTTATTGTGATGACAAGGTTTAGATCCTTGGAGCGTGTAGCTCTGAGGGATTGGGATTTCTTTAAGTGTAGCATGTCCAACAGCTCTGGGTTTGACATGGCCTTGTATGTTAAGCAGAGATCGCCTCTGAGTAGACGATATGCGACAGAGTATAGCTGGAGTTTTTAAGGCGGTCAGCATAGGGCATCTGCTTTAGGCCTGTGATTCTTTTAGTGAGGTATTTCTGAGGCCTTTCCAGTTGTTGCAGATGTCTTGAGAGGTACATACCAAATGGGGCATTGTATTCTATAATGGGTCTAATGAGTGATGAGTACAGTGGGACAATGACCTCCTTTTTACTGGACGAAAAGCCCTTTGTGATGAGGTGTGCCACATAGAAGGATTTCCTGACTGTTGTGGTGATGTGGTTATCGAAGGTGAGACCACTGTCCACCTGTGTCCCTAAGTCTCTTATCACACTTTCTGTGTTTAGTGTACTGCCACCTATATGGTAATTCATGGATACATGTTTTTTCCCAAAGGGGATAACAATACATTTCTTGGCATTGAGCTTGAGCCCATGGCTCTGGCACCAAGCATCTGTTTCTGTAAGGCCCTTTTGTAGAGTATCCACATCATTTTGGGATTCAATAATGGCTCCCAGTTTGCAGCCATCTGCAAACTTTGTTAGCCAGAGTCCCTTAGTGTTGACCTGTACTTCAGAGAAGTAGATGCCAAACAAGAGCAGAGGACTGAACCCTGAGGTACTCCACTTGTCACTTGTCTGGAGCTGGATTTGGAGTCGGCTACTTTTACAGTGTGGGTTCTATCAGTGAGCCATTTAGCAACCCATTGGGTGACATAGGGATTAATGCCCAACTTAGTAAGTTTATCTATGATTCCAGAGTGGGGGATGGTGTCAAAGGCCTTGGCAAGGTCTAGATAGGCAGTGTGGACCACCTTACCCTTGTCCATGGCTCTGGAGACTGATTCAAAGAAGTCAATCAGGTTCAGGAGACAAGATCGGCCCTTCACAAACCCAAACTGGGTGGGGTCCAGTGTTTGAAGGTTGCCAATGTCTTTGTTTATAAGTTCCATGATAATATGCTCCATGGCCTTGCAGATAAGGCTTGTCAGACTGATAGGATGGTAGTTTCCGGGATCCAAGGTGGATCCTCCCTTGTGGATTGGGATAACTGTAGCTCTGCGCCACTCAGTGGGCACGAAACCTGAGGTGAGGCTATGATTAAACATGACACTTAGGTGAGGTGCCAGTTCATATTGTAGTTCATGTAGTACACAGCCCGGGATGTCATCTGGTCCCATGGATGCTGTATTCTTGGCTTTAGAGAGTGCGTTTTGTACCTGTGTGGCCGTTATTACTGGAATTTGGCAATCTTCCGGTATTGAGATGGGCCATTTAGGGGTTGAGAGTGGGGTGAAGTTGGCACTGAATCGATCTGCCAGGATATTGGCAATATCCTTGGATCAGTATATTTAATGCCATTCTGTTTTAGCTCAGAGCAGATCTGAGCATTGCCATTTAGATTCTTGACATAGTTATAGAATGCTTTGTGGTTGTCTTTGGAATCTTTGGCAATTTTATTTTCGTAACTAGCTTTGGAGGATTTTATGAGGCATCTCAGTTTCTTACTGAGGCTAGTAAGGGAGTTTTTTTGCATCCTGGGATTTTCCTCTTTTCTGCAAAAGTTTCTTCCTTTTGTTGTAAAGTTTGTTTATGGCAGGGGACCACCAGATTGGCTTCCTTTTTGGATGAGAGCATTTTGGTTCTATTTGGGATGGCACGATTCATGCATGAGTGGATGTGCTCATACAGTGCCTTAGTGTAGGATTCAGCAGTTGAACTTTCAGTTCCTGTCTGCATGGGTGTCATGAAGTTTGTCACTTCTGACTTGAGTAGCATGAAGTTGGCTTTGGAGAAGTTTTTATGGTGGTTTCTTTACTGGGGGTGGGGTGGGATGTGGATGTTAAGGGTGATTAGCTTATGGTCAGACCTGACTAACGAGGGGGTGACCATAGGTATGGAGCATTGATTTTCCATGTTGGTAATGACCAGGTCTAGGATATTGGAGCCCCTGGTGGGACTATGGATTAGTTGATCCAGGGCGTTGGAATTTATGAATTCCAAGAACCGTTGCGCAAAGGTGTTGGGACATGTGTAGTTTTCCCAGTTAATGGCAGGGTAGTTAAAATCACCCAGTATTAGGGTGTTTGGTTCTATCTTAATATTTTCCAGTATGTTTAGAAAGGTGTAGTGAGAATCTTGGGGTATGGTGGGGGATCTGTAGCAAGCTACAATTTGGATTGCAGTCTTACCTAGTGTTAGTTGTACTTGGAGAATTTCAGACACATTGTGTTGGCCAACTAGCCTGGTGGTGTGAATATCCTTGGTGAATATTGACACTCCTCCACCTTTAGTGTTTCGGTCCTGGTTTGGTGGCCGAAAAGTGTGGTAAGAGTTGTAGCCTGGTTTTGCAGGGGTGTTCTCTGGAGCCTTGAACCAGGTCTCAGTTACTGCACAGATATTGATGTTCTCCATTTTTAGGAGTGCCTCGAGAGTGCATTTTGAGGTTTAGACTTCTAGCATTGAGTAGCATTACCTTCAGATTTTGCATGCTTGTACCTGTTACGGTGGTGGTTTTGTCCTTTGAAGTTTGCCTAAAAAAGGCACTATAGGGGTGGCAAGAGCCTTAGCCAGTAACCTGAATCCCATGGGCGACAGGTGCAGACCATCTCTGGCAAAGCATCGTGGTCTGTCAATCATGTCATCCCAGGCAGACAGATACTGGATCCCCTTTGAATTACACCATAAGCTTAGCCAATTGTTGAAGTCAATCATTTTATCCTTATATTGTGGTATCATTCTGGGCGAAGGCAGGATGCTACTCAGGGCTAGGGTCATACCTGCCTGGACCACATGATCTGAGAGCTCTTCCATGTCTCTTTTCATGTAGTCCAGGGAGGTACGTCTCAAGTCATTCACTCCAACATGGACAATGACAGAGTCATATTTGTACTTGTTGTGGAGTGACTTGAGTGCATGCGTTATGTGGTGGATCCTGGCACCCGACAGGCAGCTGACTGTAATTTTCTCCTTATTCAACCTGGTGAGAGGGACATCAGTGTGCTGGACTATAGAGTCACCTATGACTAAAGTGTTAGGTACATTGTCTTGCCTTAGGGGCTGCTGCTGGGTGGCATACTAGTGTTGTGAACTATGTGACACATTGGTTGTGATTGGTGTTTGTTTGCATTTCAGCTTCAGAGGTCTTTGTTGCTTGGGCAGGTTACAGTTAAGGGCCTCTGCATATGTGGATTTAGTGTTGCTATATGTAGGTGTTGGTGGTGCGGGTTTAGAAGGGCTATGTGTTGCTTGAAGTGTAGTGTGGGTGTTAACCTTCTCCTCTTGACTGTTTAGCACAATCTTGGGTGGAGAGAGCTTTGCTTCCATTTTGGCTATGTAAGTGCATCTCTCACAGGTTGTAGTGTTGGGTGGTAGGAGGAGAGGGTTGTCTGTGTACATGAGGCAATTGCTGCATTGCTCCAGTATGCCCAGATTCACCAGGTGGACAGGAGAAATCACCGGAAGCTGACCCTTGGACATGCCTGGTTTGGGGCTTCTTTTTTTTTTCTTTGTAAAGTATAGGAGCTGTTTCCTTAGCAAGGTACTTTGCAATTATAGGCTGTTTAGTGCCTACTATTAATTTCTCCTTGTTAACAAGGAGAGTTCAGTGTTTGTATGAGTTTAAGGCTTCCTAGTGCTTTCCAGCAGGTATTAGAGAAAGTGCTAGTCACAGGGATGCTTAAAGGTAAGATTGAAAAGAATGCCCTCTGCAGTGTGCACTAGAGAAGTTAGATGTGAAAGTAGGTAACTTGAGTTTTACCTGTTTAAAAAGTTAAGGTTTAGTGGAGAGTTACTATTTTTAAAACAGCAAGATGGATTGAAAGGGGTGGTCACTTTTGTATTTTGGTACTATGAAATACTGTAGGATGGCCAATAAATTTAAATAATTGAAGGGTGGGATTTCAAAATGATGATTTTGTGATTACTCACATAAGCCAGTGAAAGTAGAGAGAAATTAGATATATGGTCAGATTAACATAAGAGGCGGGCAACTAGAAAGACAGTGGTATTTAACTAGACAACTTAAATGGGTGGGAGGGCAGGAAAAAATTCTGCCTGACTCAGAACAGAGAGAGCTGTGGTCTCTTTTGAAGTTTTAATATGCTGTTAAAACAGAATGCAAGCAAAACACAAGGTAAAGAAAACAAATTACAGTATTCAAAATATAGAAAGGCAATACAGTAATACAAAAAATAAAAGCAAACTAACCTTTCCTTCACAGCAAAGTGTAGCAGAGTCTGGATGAGCCTCTGCTCATTATCATGGTCCCCGTCTATGAACTGTGACAGCTTAGTGGTGCCATACCAAACATGTCACTGCTCATTGCCATGGTCCCTGTCTATGAATTGTGGCACCTTAGTGGTGTCATACTAATCATGTCACTGCTCATTGAGAGAGAGAGAGACTTAAATCATTTATATCATGCATTCAGCTGTTTTAGATTATTAGATACATACACCAGTTATTTCCTCTATGCTCTTGAGGTATCCAGACAGCTCCTATTACTTGATAGTGATACCTGAACAATCATGTTGCATGTAAATGATGCCTGTCTGTTACATATACTGTAATGAGAAAGCTTGAAACAGGTGATTCCTTACATTCACTGCTGCAGTATTCCTTATGTATGGAATTCCCTGCCATGTAAGTCCCATGTCCAGGCAGTATACCAAAGCCTACTGTTGCTTTAAGGTACACTGAACATCCCCCATATGCTCCTCATGTAGTGTAGGGCATAAAGGTGACGTTCTGGTATACCATCCTCAGAACTTCTTTGCCGCCAGTCTGAACGCTTCTTCCAATCATCAGTCTGTTTGCCCACATCTATTTTCTGCCAGTTTGAATGCATTTTCATTTTCCGGTGTAAGCCTACATCTTGTTCTGAAGTCCAAGCCATTGCGGATAACTACCCCATTGGGGTTTTGGGTTTTTTTGGATTTTTTGTTGCTGTTAGGGGTTAATGTCATCCAAGAAGGGTAAATGACAGTGCAGGAGGCAGATTCCCCATAAAAAGTGCCACGATAAGTGTTGTTCCTGCCTACGAGCTTCTCACTACCGTAGGTCCTGCTTGATTTGTCAGGTATTCATGCCACAAACCCTTCACAGTCGGCTTTCTTCACTTTCTTTGTATCTTGAGATCCAGCACCTTAAGCTTCCCACTAAAGATACAATGAAAGGAACTTCCTGCCCCAATGGTCAGCCACGAAGGAAGAAGAAGGTGAAAAATTAGGACCAGAATCTTCCACTGTCCAGCCTCTGCCAGATGTTTCTCCCCAGGTCGGTGAGAACCCAGAGGCCCAACCAGCTTTGTTGTCAGATTCCTCTGCTGCAACTGGTTTGGAACCTCATGGGGATCCAGCTTGCAGCATGTCTGACAAGCCTTTGCAGATGTCAGTTTCAGATGTTCAAGGGGAGCCACAGTTGATTATTTCCAAGGGGCCTAGGGGTGTTCCACAGATTCTAGTTAGGGAGGAAGTTCCTACTATGGTTATTGAATGCCATCCGGTGTCCGAGCCATCTAAGTTTTATAGGGTGGATGTTCCTTTAAAAAAGAAACAAAAAATAAGCATGTTTCTTCAGCTCCTAGGTATCCTCAGAGTGAGTGGCAGGCCTTTACTCAGGATTTGTTTGATGCTTTAATGACCTTAAAACCTCCTCAGGGGGTTTCTATTCCTGTGCCCCCCTGGTCCTCTACTCCCTTTAAAAGGCCCAGGAAACAGGATTCTTCTGAGGAGGAGTCAAATTCTGATAGAGAATCCCTGACTTATTCTACCCAAATTCTGTCTCCTTTGGATTATGGGTCAGAGGAGGAGGAATCTAATAGCTCTTATGCTCCTTTTGAAGAAATTTCCTTTGGGGACACAATCTCTATGATTATGGAATTTTTTAAATGGAATTGTGCTCAGGTTTTTGACATCCATAACAGGTATTATGAGTCACTACAGTCGGAATCTCTGAGACCTTCTCATATTCCTCCTGTTTTGGCTGTTTTGCTGGATGATTTTTCCAGTGCCTCTAAAGCTCTTGATTCTCTGTCCCCTGCTCCTAAGAAGCCTGATAGGTTTTATAGGGTGCCTGATGAATGTAACTTTTTGTACAAATGTCCTGCTGTTGACCCCTCTGTGGTGTCTGTAACCTCTGACAAGCCCTCTCCGTTGCTTCCTTTGCCCAAGTTACTGCCTTCTAATTAAGACAGCAGAACCATGGAAATGTTAGGTAAGAAGGTTTATACTTCAAAAACCAAACCAAATGAAACCAGTGCCAAAGCGCTGAAATGCCAACCAGTAATTCCAAAATCACTGACACTGTAGTGATGCAGCAAACCACTCGACCACCAACGGATAAAAGGAAATCAAACTTTAATAAAAATAAACACAATCCACATAGAAAAAAAGCAAATATAAAATGCTTAAGGATTCAGAGTTTTTCATCCCCTATGCTGAAGTCTCAGCACAGGGACGAAAAACGCGGTGAATCCTTACGCGTTTTATTTTAGCTTTTTTCTGTGCGGATTGTGTTTATTTTTATTAAAGTTTGATTCTCTTTTATCCGTTGGTGGTCAAGTGGTTTGCTGCATCCCTACAGTGTCAGTGATTTTGGAATTATAGGTTTATACTTCAGCTACTCTGGCCTTTAGGGCTATTAATTATCATACCCATATGTCCAGATATGTGTTGGCTCTCCTTTCTCAGGCTTGTCAGTTTATTTTTGATCTCCCTGACTCTGAGGGTAAAACTTCTGCTTTTCTTTGTTAGAGACTTCCTCTCAGGTAGTTCGTCTTTCTATCAGGTTTAGTTATGATGCAGCAGATCCCTCATCTAGGGCTGCTGCTTTTACTTTAATGATGAGGAGGTATTCCTGGATTTGGCTCCAGCCTTTTTTTGATGGTATTAAGGCTAAGTTGATGGATGCTCCTCTGAATATTAATCTTTTGTTTGGGGAAGCAGCTGCTGGTTTGTTTAAGTCCCTTTGGGATTAGGGGAAGGCCTTACAGGAGCTTAAACATGTGTTTGTTTCTCCTGTACCTAAATTTCAGAGAAACTACACCAATGAGCCAGCCTTTTGCAGGCAATCTTGCCCTTCTACTAAAGGTAAAAAGAGTGGCAAGCAGGCTCCTCCTGCTAAGGCCACTCAGACTTCAGGGATTCTGAAGCCTTCCTTTCCTGATAAACCAGGTGCTGTATGACTATCCATCTCTTCCCAGCCATATTCCACTTTCTCTTTCTCTTCCTGTTTGGCTTTAGATTGCTCAGGATTCTTGGGTTCTATCAATTATTCACCAGGGGTACTTCATGGAGTGGAAATCTCATCCCCCTTTTATGGGCATTCCTCAGCCTTGTTGGGGACAACTCCCTTTTATCCCAGAGGTTCCTTGAGATCTTTTGACTCAGAGTACTACTGAAGACATTCCTGTGTCCCAAAGGGGGAAGGGGTTTTATTCAAGAATGTTCCTAGTGCCCAAAAAAGAGGGTACTTGGAGACCAATTCTAGACCACTCTCATTTAAACACTTTTCTGAAGGTGCCCTCCTTTCACATGTTGTCCCTTCAGACTTTGTTTCCTCAATTGCTCACCCAGATTTATATGGTATCTCTGGATCTCAAGGATGCTTATCACCATATTCTGATCCATCATCTTTTCAGGAAGTTTTTGTGTTTCTCTGTTGCTTCCTAGCATTTTCAGTTCTGATTTGCTCTTTGGCCTTTCTACTGCCCAAGGGTATTCACTAAATGCCTCACTCCTGCGATCGCTTTTTGGAGGCTTCAAGGGATCCAAATATTTCCTTATTTGGATGAGCTGCTGATTCTGGCTTCTTCTCCAGAGATCCTGTTGCAAAATCTTTGTTTTGCCATTTTGAGTCTTCAGAGTCTAGGGGTCACAATAAACCTGAAATAGTCCTGCCTGATTCCCTCTCAGGATCATGTCTTTCTAGGTTGCAGTATTCAGATGGTGCCTATGCTGGCATCCCCGTCCTTCAAAGGCCTTAACTTTCATTTCCTTCTTTCAAAGTGTTTTTCCTCTGGCTTCCATTACAGCCAGGGAGTTTCTGAGAGCTCTGGGTTTTATGGCATCCACCATTCCAATGCTTCCTCTGGCCAAACTCCACATGAGAAAGTTTCAGGGGGTTCTGAAGTTTGTGTGGCTTCAACATGCATATCCTCTACACTTTATAGTTCCTCTTCTTCCTTGTCTCAAGAAGGAACTTCAGTGGTGGATTCAGCGGTCTCTAAATCCAGGGCTTTTCACCCCCCTTCCCTCTCAGCAACTGTTCACAGACACTACAGATGTGGGGTGGGGAGCAGCCTTTGGCTCCCTAAAAGTGCAGGGGGTGTGGTCGCCTTTTCATCAGAAGCACATCAGTGTCAAAGAGAAGAGAGCTCTTATGCTGGCTCTTCAAGCATTTTGTCCTTTTTTCTCTCCAGGCCCTGTCAAAGTGTTCACAGACAATGCCACAGTGATGTGGTATAGCAACAAACAGGGAGGAACAAGATCTTATCTTCTTTGCTGGTTGGCACTTCTGGTATGTGATCCTGCTGTCAAGTATCAAGTGACTCTTCAGGCAGTTTATATCCCTTCAGATCAGAATATTGTGGTAGACACTCTGAACTTGTCCTTAACTCAATCCCATGAATGGATGATTCACAGGGATGTGTTTCTGGACATTGTGCACCAGTGGAGTACTCCTCAAGTAGATATATTTGCCTCCCCTCTGAACAGACAACTTCCTTTGTTTTGTGCCAGAGTCCCAGGTCCTCTGGTATGGAAAGTGGACACCCTCTCGTTTTCTTGGAAGGGGATGTTTCTTTATGCATTTCCTCCCCTTCCTCTCATTACAAAAGTCCTGTTCAAGATTCAACTGGACACTCCCAAAATCTTGTCGATGACTCCCTTTTGACCATGACAGCACTGGTTCCCTCTACTTCTGTATCTAGCCAAGGGCAATCATCATAAGTTACCTCACAGGGTGAATCTACTCACACAATAGAAGGGATCTCTCATCCATCCCCACCTGTCCACAGTTCAACTGACACTGTGGGTGATAGAATTTTGATTCCACACTTACACCTTTTTTCACAGGACATGCTTAATGGTCCTGCAGGAGGCCAGGAAACCTATCACTAGGAAATCCTACTTAACCAAATGGAAGAAGTTTTATATTTGGTGTCTCTCTCACAACCTGGACCCACTTACTGTGGATGTTCCTTTGGTTCTCTCTTATTTGTGTGAGTTTCCCAATGCTGGTTTGGTCTATTCTTCTATTAAGGCCCACTTATCAGCTGTCTTTTTTTCTGCCTTTATCTCCTCCTTTTAGCTTCCAGATTTGAGGCTAAACAATTCCTTAAAGGCATCCTTCACATTAGACCTCCCAGGAAGCCACTTCCTTCTCCCTGGGATCTTAATTTTGTTTTGGAGAAGTTGACTCAGGCTCTCTTTGAGCCTGCTGCTTCAGCTTCCTTGCAACATTGTTCTTGGAAGACAGTTATTTTGTTAGCTTTTACTTCTGCCAGATGGGTGAATGAGCTGCAAGCCCTTATTGCTTGTCCTCCTTTTTTGATATTTCATAAGGACAGAGTATCCTTGCGTATTAATCCTTCTTTTATGCCTAAGGTGATTAATGAGTTGTCACTTAATCAGTCTATTCATTTGCCTACTTTTTCCCCCTCTCTGCAATCTGATAGTGAGAGGGTGCTGCATACTTTGGATGTGCATTGCCAACTCTGATTTTATTTGGACAAGACTAAAGCTATTAGAAATTCTAATCAGTTGTTTGTTTCTTTTCATCCTAGGTCTTTAGCATTAGCTGTATCCAAGCAAACTATTTCTTCTTGGATTTCTAAGGCTATTTCTTTTTGTTACACTTATGGCAAGAGCCTTCCTTCTTCTGTAAAGGGTCATTTTACTAGATCTGTGACTTCTTCTTGTGTTTTTTTCAAGGGGTTGGATACTAATTCTATTCTTGAAGCAGCTACCTGCACTTCTGTGCATACTTTTACCAAACACTACAATTGAATGGTATTTCTACAGCTAGGGCTGGTTTTGCTAGGGCCATTCTTCATTCTTCATGGTTTCCAAGAGTGCTCTGCTGCTCTCTCCTCCCAAGTTTCTTCCTGAGCTTTGGCACTTGCCATATGTAAGGAATACAACAACAGTGAATATAAGGACATAGTGCAGTTGTGTAAAATCCTACCATAACAGTAGATGTCCTTGTCTTCACTACTGCAGTATTCACTCCCTCCCTCCTGCACACTAGTCCTTTTACTTACAGGATGTACAGGTTACCCATTGGGTTTCCTTGGACTGGTGCTCCTACTGGGGCAATCAGTTCTGAGGAAGTACACCTGAACATCACCTTTATGCCCTACACTACATGATGAGCATACGGGTGATGTTCTCTGTACCTTAAAGCAACAGTAGGCTTTGTTATAATGGCCGGATGTCAGGCTTCCATGGCAGGGAATCCCATATATAAGGAATACTGCAGCAGTGAAGGCAAGAACATCTACTGTTATGGTAAGGTTTTACACAACTGTACTTTTTTGCAGCTGTCACACTACCTTAACATATGTACCAACTCTACAGTTGTATAGCATTGGGATGAAAAGAAAATTCCAAAAAGAGCACACAGTTGTCTTGCGCAAGCTGTTGTTTCACTAAAAAATGAGCAAATAATATCCTTGAAACTGATCCTTGGGAATATTGGGAAGAGCTGTCCAGTCATACATTACAGAATATGAAAATACTATTTCAAGAACAGTGCTAGGAGAAGCGAAGCAGAAATCATTCATATGATTTGGATTCCTAAGCCTGCATGACTTGTCAGCACTAACTGGTAGTGGATATGGAACTGTTCTTACACCATCACAACATTATTGTATAGACACTCAGTAGCAAGGGAAAGACGCAAACAGGACTCTGTGAAGGACACAATAATATGCCAAGGGACATACAATGACAGCAAGAGCACCCCAGGTCAGATTGTGAAAGAAAGCATTGTGTACTGAGTTCTGGGACAGATGTATGGGCAGTTTTTAAATAATGCTGCAGTCAATGGCTGTAGCACTGCTGACTTAGAATCTAGAGGAGCTAACTTCAGTACACTCATGGAATAATTAATGTGAGTCCTTACTTATAGTAACGTCATCAGGCTTTAACTGACTGTCATAATCCACAGAATCAAAGGACTTAGGTCTAAATATATGTCCTCACTTATTAGCCTGTTAACCTTACTGCAAGTAATATCAGCTGTTCAACTTTAGAAAATAGTTAGAGTTCTGTGGCCTAGGTGAAGACAATGATGAGTTTGCTATGGCATGCTAGACTTTGAGATAGATTCAACTAAATGAATATTAGTAGTTTGCTCTAGAACTTTGGATGGTACTGTCAATGCAATTACTTCTACTTTTAAGGAAGTACGCATTGCATTGTTTGGACCCTTTAGTATGTGTGTGCCTTAGTTTAAAATCTTATATTTGATTTTCGGTATAGGGAGAGATAAAGTACCATTCTGCAAGTGCTCTTAAATTAAATTCTGCTATTGTTTTATTTGAAACAAATAACAGATAACCTTGATTGGATGGCCACAGTGGTGCAGTTGTTAGCATTGCTGCCTCACAGCAAGAGGTTCTCCGGTTCGATCCTCGGCTGGGGTGCCTTCTGTGTGGAGTCTGCATGTCCTCCCTGTGGTCGCGTAAGTTTTCTGCAGGTGCTCCGGTTTCCTCTCACATCCCAAAGACATGCTGTAGGTGGATTGGACACTCTAAATTGGCCCTAGGTGTGTGTGTGCATGTGTGTGCCTTCTGTGGAAGGTTGGGCACTGGGCTGGCAACTTGACACCATAAAGCTCCACTGCCAATCATGAGCAGACAGGTGATCTGCTGTGGCGGCCCCTAACCAGGAAAAGCTGAAAGAAGAAGAACAGATAACCTTGACTACCAAGGTAGAGGAAGTGTAAACTATTCTATCAAATGTGACCAGGCCGTTGCCACATGGCAGGGTTAAAGTACAGTGATTTTATTTTATATTCTTCTGAGCTAAGGGATATGGTAGCTGAAGCTACTCATGACTTCCTAAAACTTTCTGTCTTCTGAAAGGGATCCTATGTATCTTACTTGCCTTCTTAGGGACAGGGAGCTGAAAAGCCCAGAGCTTCACTTGCCACTTTAGTAACATCTTGAAACGATTGTAACATGGTCAATATAACCCAAGTATCTTCTTACTTTAATCATTTGTTATTTATTTACATTTGCGTACCAGGATAGCCTGAATGAGGTCAGAGAGCCCCTTTTTAGTGAGACGTTGGTGAGAAATGGTCCAATAAGGACTATACAATTACAAAGGAAGACACAATAAAATGGCAGTTTACAATCACAATAGTGTAGCAAAATAACAATATACATATGTGCACACCTTTATAGGTCTATGGTGCTTCTTTATAGAGGAGAACATTTTCACAATCCCCAGCCAAAAAGCTCTCAAAAGAAATGTATAGTTTACCAAAAGGAGGCATCCTTTGGAGAGAAACCAGAACTTAAGACTGCTACCAAGTAAAATTAGCATCCATGCACAGGGCTGACTCAGTCTTTCATAAATAGTCCCCCTCCTCCCCTTCCAGTGGAGGCAAAGGAGGAGACCTTTTTTATAGATGATGTAGTAGCAGCTGTAGATAAAGGCCTAGAAGATTTTCAAAGGTGTTGTGAAGACCTCCACTGAAAAATCTTTTATAGTCAGAGGTCCAGTGGATGGGCAGAAGTTCCTATAGTTACACCAGCAGGGCCTCCTGTCCCACCTAAAATGTTCCTCAAAACAGGAGTAATCCATACTGGAGACTG
>NC_056731.1:323629226-323681726 GCF_019279795.1 Protopterus annectens
AATTACTTTTCAGATAACCTGTAAAAGAAAAATATTATTACTGGCATACTTGCCTTAAGAGTCACATAAACAAATGAAGACATTTAGATATACAGATCTGTTTGTAGCATGCTGGGGACCTGCTGAGTATAGTTATTTCACTTTCAAGCATTTTTTTTTTTTTATTAGAATTGTAACTCATCTCATGGGAAAATATCAAAGTACAGTTCAAAGTCACAATTAATTCCTTTAACATTACCACTACTAAACCAAGAAATCAAAAATGACCAATATGTGGTAATCATCTATCTCTCATTTCTTACAGTAATCGTGGCACCTTTCATGTCCTTTATTTATCAGAGCTGTGGACTGATTAATGTGGCCTGGTTGTTTTCCTTCTTATTTCTCACCATACCGTCTAAAGGGAACCTGTAGAATGGATGTTCCTTGACTCTTGCCCTGGTATTGACATAACATTTCAATTTTCAAGAGTTAAAAGGGAGGTCAGAAATTTCTTCAGAAAGGATAGTCAGTGACTGGGATTAAATGAAATGGAGTTTAAACATAGGATAGAAATAAAATAGATGGGGAAATAGTAATACGAATTATTGAGAGTCTGACAAAGGTCAAAGGATTGCAGAATAATTAGAAATCTAACAGAACAAGAAAAGGAGCAAGTGCAGAGTGCTTAAAGAACAGATAAGGGAGGATTTGGATAATATACATGAGTTTAGAAAGATTGCCTTTAAGCAACTTTTTTTTTTTTTTTTTTTGGATAACAACTCCACAGTACAAAAATGTTTAGAACAGCAACAACTTAGGCAAGAGAAAGTAGAAAAGGTTGTCACCAAAATTAGGATGCACATGGCAAGAAAAATAACCAGAGATCCTATAGGTATTAGAGATATTTCAGAACTTGTATGAAGTTTTTTTAAAAAGCAAATGAGAATGTGGAAACCAAGAAAACACACACATGGAAATATTTATGAAAGACTTAATTATGCCAAGGTTAGAGGAAGATGGAGATAAACAACTAATAGTTAAGCATCAATAGAACAAGGTGGACTGGGATTACCTAATTTTAGGGGGTATTTTAGAGCTACACACTTAAGGCTCTTATACATAGCACAGGCAGAAAACTATAATTCAAACTGGAAAGGGTTTATGCTGATGCAGGGAGGAAGCTCAAGAAATAAGGAGAGATTGGGATTTTGGATGCAGACTCTTAAGGAGAACAACTAAAATCATACAGAGTATTATATTCATAAAATAGTAGGGAATATTCTAAGAACCAAACGAGCATGAGAATGGAGAAAAGAGATTTTGCCGATAGGGATGACTGTAGTCAGGGATACAGATATTACGCAAGAGGGAGCTGGAAATTATTGGAGAAAACTGGAAAAGGAACCAAGGTATTGGGATCAAATAACTAGAAAGGGAAAGGTAATACAATGGGAAGAGGCAAAAAATGTATTTGAACTGCAGTTTAGAGATTGCCTTCCCTATCAAGGATTGATATCAGAATATAGGCAAAGGGAAAGAAATATGGGGCTCCTAAATGAAAGACCAGCACTGGTAAAGTTTTTAATAGAATCTAGAACAGAAGCTGCCATTAAAAAAGGAATAATTAGTTGCTGTGTCTTTCGGCTTTTTCCCGGTTAGGGGTCACCACAGCGGAATTCCGGTCCGCTAATGATTGGCAGTAGATTTTTACATGCCGAGTTGCCAGCCCTGATGCACAACCTTCAATGAAGGTACGCCCATTCATGCATGTCTCCACACAGAAGATGCTCTAGCTGAGAATCAAACAGGACGACGTCTTACTGTGAGGCGACAACGCTACCGCAGCACCACCAAAGCATATAAAATACTGCATGATAATTATAAGAATCATGCAGAGGATCTTAGAAAGGATTGGGAAGAGAGATTGGATAAGCAATTCACAAAGAGACAAGGGGGGATATATGTATATCTCCCAAATATGCAACAAAGTCTAGAAGATTTCGGATCTTTGCTTGGAAGTGTTTACATGGGTATTTTTATACCCCAAGTAGAATTCAAAGAATTTTTTCTCAGGTGCATAGCAAATGCCGAAGGTGTGGCAGGCAAGAAAGATGTAGCTGGGAACATATATTTTAGAGGTGTGATGAGCTTGCAGACTTTTGGGATTCCCTGCTGACTGCTCTGTCGGAGATGCTGGGTGAGCGGTTTGGACTGACTGAGGAGATGATTTTTTTGAGTTATGCTACAGAATTGGAATTGCCTCGACATAGTAAAGCCTTGTTGAATTTAATTATGGTGGCTGTCAAAAAAGAAATTACTAGAAAATGGAAATTAAAGTCTAGACCAACGTTACTAGAAGTAGTGAATATAGTAACAGAGATAAAACAACTGGAAATGGGATCTTTAGAAAAGGAGAACCCAAGCAACACAAAATGACAAAAACCACTGAACCAACTGCTGGAATCCAAACAGAAAACAACCAGAACCAGTTCACAACTGTTTTATTATAAAACAGTTGTGAACTGGTTCTGGTCGTTTTCTGTTTGGATTTCAGCAGTTGGTTCAATGATCTTTAGAAAAGGGAAGGAGCAAACTACATAGAACAAAATGGGAATTGTGGGAACAGTATATGCAGAGCAGGAACGAGGTTTAATAGGCAGGATTTGAATGCGCTATATAATGCTTAACTGACAAAGACTGGAAGGTTTATAAGTGATTTATAATGTTGACAGCTACAGTTGTTTCAGTGGTGTCTGTGATGTAAACTGTTTGCAACCAAAGTGATATTTAATATGTTTCTCATTTATATAAATGTAAGAGTGCCTTTGTCATACATGGAAATTTAATAAAAACGTTGGGAAAAAACAACTAATAGTTAAGCTAGGAGGAGATGAGATAAAAACAGTGATGTATAATCAGTCTTCAGGGAACTCTCCAGGAACAGATGGTATTCCCATGGGATATATATATATATATATATATATATATATATATATATATATATATATATATATTTATTTATTTATTTATTTTACATTTGTTGACCGGGCTAGTCTAACTGGATACATGTCCATTTTCAGTAGAGGCCCGGGGAGAAAAGCTCCAAGCATAAGAATAACAATATAACAAAAGCAAATACGTAAAATAGAGTAATAAAGCAGCAGTACCATAGTAACATAGGTAAAATGAGAAAAGCCCATGGACTAACAAACAGTGACTAAAAACATTTAGGCAAAAGCTAGACCAGACATAAACAAGCACATGCACTAGACAGCACCAGAGCAATTGCAAAAAGAACAAAGTTCCCAAATCCTATCAAATTACTAAGAATAAAACAAGAGGTTTTAGGGGCAAGAGGGAGGGCTAGGGTTGAAATAGGAGTGAAATACAGGTTTCAGTGGACAGAGCCACTTAGTTTTAGATGTTCTTTTGTTTGGTTTTGAATTGAGAAGTAGATGCTAGCTGATTCCATTTTCCTATAGTGTTTGAGAAAAGACAGTCACCAGCCTTGTTGTTTGATTTAGTTAAGGAGACAAGTAGTTTATTTGCAGAACGTAGTGTAGCCAGGTTTTTATATGGAGAGATCAGATTAGAGAGGATGGGGGTATTGTTTGGGTGGTATAAGATCTTTTGTGTCATAAGTAACTGTTGACAGAGTATATGGTTCTGTAATTCTAACCATCCTAGTTGTTTAAGGTTAAAGCAATGATGTGTTTTAAAGGGAGAGCATGTGATGAATCTAGCAATACTATTATAGCAGGTAGATAGTTTGGAGATGTTGTTTTTTGAAAGGTTGGTATATATAGCAGAGGCATAGAAAAGGGTAGAAATGAGGTGAGTTTGCCTGGCTGAGGGTGTAAGGAAGGGTTTGATTCTGTAGAGGGTACCAAGTTTTCTGTTAACAGTCTTTATGGTGGAGTTAATATGGTCATCAAAGTTAAGATGATTGTCAATTGTGACACCTAGTAAGTGGGTGGTAGTATCTGGTGCTATATTAGTAGCATTATTGGAGGTTATAGAGAAGAATGGAGTGGGTGACATGAGTTGGTGTAAAGAGTAGTAGTTTTGTTTTCTTTGGATTCAGGAGTGAACCAGTTTTCTACTTCTTGGAATACAGTTTGGGTTAGAGATTGGAGTGAGGGTATATTATTGGTAGTACAGATTAAGAGTCATCTGCATATTGAATGCAAGTGGCGTGGGGTATGTTCAAGTGGACCTAAGATTGAGCCTTGAGGGACTCCAATATTAACGGAAGTAAGGAAGACAAATTGTTATCCCAGAGTACAGCTTGCTGTCTATTTTGAAGATAACATCTGAACCATTGTAATGCTTGTAGGTCGAGAGAAAGGTGCTTTAGTTTGTCAAGAAGTAGGGTATGATTAACCATATCAAAGGCTTTTGACAGGTCTAAGAATAGTGCAGAGGAAAAGGAGTTATTATTGCGGTTGTTTATAGAGTCAGTGAAGGAGAGAAGAGCAGTAGTAGTACTATGAAATGGTCTAAAGCCATGTTGGCAGTTGGCTAGTAGGTTGTTTTGTAGAAGGTGGTTAAGAATTTGTTTGTGAATACATTTTCCATTATTTTGGCTAATGGGGAGAGTAAGGCAATAGGTCGGTAGTTAGAGAGGTCAATTGAAGTTCCACCTTTGTGTAGAGGGATAATATGAGATATTTTCCAAAAGGTAGGGATTTTGCCTTCAGTGATGGTTCTGTTAATCAGGATAGATATGGTGTAGTCAATGGCTTGTGCAGCAATCTGTAGGTATTCAGATGGGAGATGGTCAGCGGATGGGGTACAAGGTTTTAGTTTGGTAAGAAGTTTGTAAATAAGAGATGTTGGAACAGGGTGTAAATGAAAGGTTGGGGAAGGAGTATTAGAGGTATTCAATTGTGAAGCAGGTAAAGGTGGTAGAGAGTTTGCTAGAGATTGAATGGCTTCTGTAAAGTACTTATTAAAGGCATCAGGGATTAGGTTGAAATTATTTTGGGAGTAGTAGTGTTTCCTGGCTGAAGAAGTTTATTAATTCCTGACCCGAATTTTTTTGGTGTATGTTGTGAAGTTTGTTGGAGGTTTAGGTAGAAGTCCTTTTTATCCCTAAGGGTATCTCTCTTGGTAGCATTTCTTAATTGTTTGAAGAGAAGGTGATCAGATGGGCATTTGGTAGTTCTCCATTTAGCTCAAATTTTGTTTCTAAGTAGCATTTTCTGCCTAGTTTGTTTAGTTAGCCAAGGGGCAGATTTGGTTCTTATTCTAATGGAGCGGAGTGGAGAATGGTGATTTAGTATTTGAATAAAGTTAGTATTAAAGTAGGTTACAGCCTCATTAAGTTCCAGATATGTTAGTGGTGACCAATTACATGCTTTTAGTTCGTTTATAAAACTGTCAGGATTGAAGTGTTTTTTTGAGCGTGAGGTTATAAGATTAGGAGTATTTGGAATGTGAACCTTTTTTCTGATAATGTAAGTAAGCATATGGGTCTACTTCAAAAACATTAAATTACTATAACATTGAACCACAAAACATTGAGACCATAACGTCGAAAACACATAACACTGAAAACTTAGAACAGTGAAACCACATACTGCAAATTTAAATCATTGCATCCCATAACATCGAATGCTACAATGCACAGATTTGTAATACCCCTTCCACCTCAAACATAACTGAACTGACAGACACACTTGTTTCAACGTTTCCACAGGGGGGGCAAGCCCCCCTGCACACCCTGCAAATTAAATATACCAACTCCAAGATCGCATTACAGGGGAGACAAGGTAAATTTCCCATTCCCCACTGTATTTCAATCTCCTCTATTTTCCTGACAACATGTACATACTGCCGAAATAAAAACTGACTACCCTACTCACTTATCCCATCACTTTCCACAGCACTAACATGGTTTCTTTCAAAATAATAAATCCATCACTCAAATACAACAATGCTTAACCTTTATTTGATAAACTTTTACTATACAACCTGAGAACTTTTCTTAAACCGCAAAACATACCATCTGCCATGTTTGTTTACTACGTGCTACAACTTCTTTACGTAATACCACAACATTAACACTTTAAACTATAACCATGTAACACTTTCATTGATATAAGACTCAGTGATTTAAATTTTCATTGTTATATAATTTTGATGTTCTAGCTTTTCAGTGTTCTGAATTTCTGACATTATAGTCTTAATGTTTTGTGGTTCAATGTTATAGTAATTCAGTGTTCCATGTATATATATATATATATATATATATATATATATATATATATATATATATATATATATTTAGATATATATATATATAGATAGATAACATATATATCTATATACACACACACACACACACACACACACACACACACACACACACACACACACACACACACACACACACACACACACACACACACACACACACACACACACACACATATATATATATATATATATATATATACACACACACACACACACACACACACACACACATATATATATATATATATATATATATATATATATATATATATATATATTAAAGTATGTACAGAATTCAGATTAAATGTTCCACCTAAAGGTTTTAAAATTAAAATTAATAGGCATTATAATTGTGCAATTAGCAACATTGTCTATTGTGGATTGTGGATTATGCGAAGTGTGTAAAGTTTTTATGTCAGTAAAACTACCGGACAATTATCCGATCGTATAAGAGAACATTAAAAAGCTATTAGAAATAAAGATCCAAAAACTGCTTTGGCAAAACACAGTTTGGGTTGTGATAATTTTAGTTAGTTTAAATTCATCATTCATGAACACATTCCTACTTTTAAATGGCAAAACTATACGGGAGACCATTCAGGCAGTGCAATAATAGATAGAGTATCAAATCAGGTTAACTCCCTCAAAAGAAGCAACCAAGATACCAGCTCAAGGATATAAAGTCACAGTCCATGGAACATCCAATAACACAGTTCTTGAATTAGGTCAGTATTCACTTCACCATAAATAATTAGATCAGACAATCCAAACAAAATAATCCAAACGATTAGGTCAAAATATTTTAATGTCATAAAACTGGCAAGCGCTTTCACCTTTAGGCTTCCTCAGGCCAAACACAGTAAAACGCATTTAACATATATATATATATATATATATATATATATATATATATATATATATATATATATATATATATATACTTTCTATACCTTAATGACATACCTTCCTTCTCAATCAATTAAACAAATAATTCTTAAATACAGACATAAAACCCTAATATATACACATGTAAGACGTTAAAAATAAATGAAATGTCATATATAATAAAACCATGCATCAAAAATTAACTACTTAACACAAAAAAATTAAAAAAACTAAACTAATTAACATGTCAAGCATTATATCTAAAAATTGTGCATCAAATGTAACAAGAATGACCATTTAGCACAAAAATTGCGCACGATGATCTAATAGTGCACATATCATATTTTGACCTAATCGTTTGGATTATTTCATTTGGATTGTCTGATCTAATTATTTATGGTGAAGTGAATACTGACCTAATTCAAGAACTGTGTTATCGGATGTTCCATGGACTGTGACTTTATATCCTTGAGCTGGTATCTTGGTTACTTCTTTTGAGGGAGTTAACCTGATTTGATACTATATCTATTATTGCACTGCCTGAACGGTCTCCCGTATACTTTTGCCATTTAATTTTTGTTGATAGCGGAGACCCTATACAAAGCAGCTATTTTTCTCTTGACATTCCTACTTTGGTTTGGAAAGTAAAGCTTTTGCTAGAGGTAAAAGAGCTACATTGGCAACTGTTGCTAGGGGTGGATGTTCATAGGTTCATAGGTGTGTACTAGCTAATGGCCCTGGAGCCTTCACAAGTCTAGCCATAGGATTACCTTGGCATCGTGCCACCCGACCTTAGTTCCCACTGCCTCTGTTGAGTAAAGCCACTGGAGTGATCCCTGGGGTGAATTTTCGATTTGCCATCCACTCAAGATTTCTCTTGAAGAGGGCCAGTGAGGTGCTCTGCTTGACATGTATGGGAAGTCTATTCCATAGCATGGGCAGTCTCTGGGTTATGAGCCTGTCTTTCCAGCATGTTCTGTTGATTGTGGTAGTGATGTTGAGGTCTCTGGAGCATGTGGTGCGGAGGGATTGGGATTTCTTCAGATGTAGCATTTCTAACAGAGTTGGATCAGACATGGCTTTGTAAGTCAAGCAGAGATCACCTCTAAGTAGGTGATATGAGACAAAGAATAGTTGGAGTTTTTATAGTCTGTCCATATAGGACAAATATCTAAGGCCTAGGATCCTCTTTGTAAGGTACTTTTGCTGCCTCTCCAGTTGTTGCAGGTGTTTAGTGAGGTACATGCCAAATGGGGCATTGTACTCAATGATTGGCCTAATGAGGGAAGAGTAGAGGGAGACAATGACCTCTTTCTTCCTGGATGCAAAACCCTTAGTAATGAGATATGCCACATAGAAGGACTTTCTGACCACAGTGGTAGTGTGGTGGTCAAAAGAGAGGTTGCTGTCAACCTGTGTTCCCAGATCTCTTATAACACCTTCTGTGTTCAGTGGACTACCATCAATGTGGTAATTCATGGGAACCAGGTTTTTCCCAAGGGGATGATGACACTTTTTTTGGCATTGAGCTTAAGGCCATGGTTCTGACACCCGTTGTTGGTCTCAGTGAGGCCTTTCTGTAGGATGTCAACATTACTTGGGGAGTTAATAATAGCTCCCAACTTGCAGTCGTCTGTGAACTTTGCCAGCCAGAGTCCCTTCATGTTGGCCTGGACTTCAGAGAAGTAGATATCAAACAGTAGAGGACCCAGGAATGAACCCTGATAGACTCCACTTGTGACTGGTCAGCAGTCTGACTTAGAGTCAGCTCTTTCACACTCTGGGTTCTACCTGTGAGCCAGTTTGCAACTCACCTAGTGATATAGGGGTTTATGATTCCTGAGTGGGGAATGGTATCAAAGGCCTTGGCCAGATCAAGGTATGTTGTATGAACCACCTTGCCTTCATCCACAGCTCTGGTGACTGACTCAAAGAAGTTGACAAAGTTGAGCAGGCATGATCTACCCTTCACAAAATCAAACTGTGTGGGATGCAGAGTCTGGATATTCCCTATATCCTTGTTTATTAGGTCCATGATGATGCATTCCATAGCTTTGCATATCAGACTCATCAGGCTAATGGGCCGATAGCTCCCAGAGTCTGTAGTCGCTCCTCCTTTGTGGACACGGATGACTGTAGCAGTGCACCATTCAGTAGGGACAAAGTGTGAGGTGAGGCTGTGATTGAACAGGGTACACAGGTGAGGTGCCAGTTCACTCTGTAGTTCATGTAGAACACAGCAAGGGATATTGTCAGGTCCCATAGAAGCTGTATTCTTGGCCTTGGACAGTGCTGTTTTAACCTGTGCAGCAGTAATACTGGGTGCCTGACAATCTACTGGTATTGTGACTGGTCCCTTTGGGGGGAGGGGTAAAGTTGGCACTGAATCTGTCAGCCAGTATATCGGCAATATCTGTTGGGTTGGTATAGGAGGTACCATTGTGCAGTAGCTCAGAGCAAATCTGGGTATTGCTGTGGAGATTCTTTACATAACTATAGAAGGCCTTGTGGTTGTCTTTACTATCTGCTGCAATAGCTAGCTTTAAAGATTTGATGAGGGATCAACTTTTTGTTGAGGCTGATAAGGGAGTTTTTCCAGTCTTGGGACTTCACCTTATTCTGCATCAGTTTCCTTCTTCTGTTGTAGTGTTTGTTTATGGCAGGGGACCATCAGACTGGCTTCCTTTTTTTGGAGGAGAGCATCTTGGTTCTATTGGGTATGGCAAGATCCATGCATTTGTGTACGTGTTTGTACAGTGCATTGGTGTATGATTTGGTGGTCATGCAACTGTTCTCCATTTGCATGGGTGCAGTGAAGTTAGCCACCTCTGTTTTTAGGAGCCCAAAGTTAGCTTTGGAGAAGTTTTTCACGGTGGCTACCTTTGTGGGGATTGGAGGGTGGGAGGGATGTGGATTTCCAAGGTGATTAGTTTTTGGTCAGATATAACCAGGGAGTTGACTATTGGTGTAGAGCAATGATCGCCCATGTTAGTAATGATCAGGTCAAGGATGTTGCTACCTCTAGTGGGAGTAAGAATGAGCTGGTGCAGGGCATTGGAATTAATGAATTCCAGGAAACGTTGGGCAAGTGTATTGGTACATGAGCAGTTTTCCCAGTTAATGGAGGAGTAGTTGAAGTCGCCAAGTATGAGAGTGTTAGGTTAGACCTTAATATTCTCCAGGGTGCTTAGGAGCATGGAGTGTGAGTCTTGGGACATGGTTGGGGACCTATAGCAGGTTACGACCTGAATCGCTGTCTTACCCAATGTTAGCTGCACCTGAAGTATCTCAGATGCATTATGTTGGGTTACTAGTCTGGAGGTGTGAGCATCCTTTATGAATATGGAAACACCACCACCTTTGGAGCTTCGGTCCAAGTTCTGGGGCCAAAAGGTGTGGAATGAGTTATAGCCTGGTAGTGCAGGGGTGCTTTCTGCTGCCTTGAACCAGGTCTCTGTTACAGCACAAATGTTGATGTTCTCCATTTTAAGGAGTGCTTCGAGCGAGTGCATTTTGAGATTTAGATTTCTAGAGTTGAGCAGCATGACCTTCAGATTGTATTTGTTTGTAGCTGTTACTGTGGTAATTTGATCTTTGGAACACTGCTTAAAAAAGGCACTATAGGGGTGGTAAGAGCCTTGGCCAGCATCTGGAAGCCCAGGGTTGACAGATGCAGGCCATCTCTGGCAAAGCATCGAGGTCTGTCAATCATGTCATCCCAGGCAGATACTGGATACCCTTAGAATGACACCAGAAACTTAGCTAATTGCTGAAATCAATAATTTTCTGCTTGTACTGTGGTATCATTCTGGGTGATGGTAGGATGCTGCTCAGAACTAGGGTCATACCCACCTGGCCTACATAATCAGAGAGTTCCTCCATGTCTCTTTTCATGTAGTCCAGTGAGGTACATCTCAGGTCATTTACACCCACATGTACAATGGCAGTCATATTTGCATCTGTTGTTGAGGGACCTGAGTTCCTCAACAATCCTAACATCAGATGTTTGCTTAAATGTACTAGATAAGGAAGTGGCACCATTAATTGCAATTTTAATTTGATTGGTGTTATATAGTATTTATTCTTAGTGTTTGTGACTGGTAGTCAGTTTCTGATGAAGTTCCATTTTAATAAATGGTAAACGAAAGCACTAAACTACTGACTTTGTAGCTTGATTTCTCTCCATTGCCAGAAGTTTCTGGTTGTTTGTAGTTTTGACATACTTCATTTACGGCTTTAATAGTTTATTGTTGTTCATTTGGTTTGCCATTGTTGATAATGGAAGTCAAAGCCAGGATATGGCTGATTTATTCACCTACGGTCTCCCTGGGGAGATATCCTCAACCTTTGTGACATTACAAGAGATGGTCGGGAAGGCTCAACCCTTCCCTATGGATTTTCAATGATTTCTGTTTGAGCGTAATGGAACAAATGGAAGTAGCAATTCTAACGTGCAAGCGGTGGGCAATAGTCGACTTGTGGCTAGTTCTGGAGATGCCACAAATTTTCGAACAAGTTCTTACTGAAGAGCAAACTAATCCTTTTTTGGACTATAATGGTGATGATTTTCATTTGGAAGCTGGTACATCTAAAGCTGAATTGCCAGCTGAAAATTCAGTCATGAAATGTAAGTCCTTGATTTATAAATTAGAAAACCTTTTACTTCATTATAAGGACATTAAATATGTTATTCATTATCTTACTAAGTGTTTGGTTACTGAGATAGTTCGAATGGGCTTAAGGTGTTACAAATTTCCGAATGGAATAGACCAAGAAAGCCTAATTTTTAAGACTCTTTGCCACATTTGCAACAAGACAGGTATTAAAGTGTAAGACTTTAATCAAATTTAATTGTGGTAAATTAGAAGGTTTAAGCAGCGCTATTTGGACTTTAAACAGTACTATCATTAACCATGTCATGTTTACTTCCTTGAGGTTATTATGAGATGGCATCACTGCAAAAATGTCTTGGCATGTTTTCACATTTTTAGTAAAGAAGAAACAGAAGCTTGCTAGAGACTTCACCCAATACTGTACTAATACTGCACATGTTCTTAACACATATCCCATTAAAGGGAATTTTCATAGGCAAAATGCTAGACAAAGACATGATTCTTTAGTTTCCAACAAAATCACCAGATTAGCCACTGGTAATTCCTCCAACAATAGTAACAATGATCGTAACAGTATTTTTCCGGTCAAAGACTTTCCACCATTGACAGCGAACCCAGTAGTCAACAGTGAAGTTTTTGACAATAACATTTTTGACTTGACAGAACAAAACACCTTTGCGAATGTCACTGCACAACCTGTAGCAATAAACCAAACTACTATGAATGATTTTTAGTGACCAAAAGTGCAAACAGGCAAGAGAGGATCAAGACATCGAGAGGGCATGGACAAAGAAAAGGACGAGGATTCGGGAGAAATTGTCGTTGATAGCCTTGATGAATGAACTTTCAGACATTGTTATTAAGTCTACTATTACACTGTTTTCAACTTGTCTAATATTAAATTTACTAATGCCCATTTTAGTGTTTTGAAAAAAGGTTTTACCTTTATATCAGCCCAAAGGGCTAATATGGTCAATGTGCTTTTAGATGTTAAGATGTTTTCCAGGAAACTTAATTTAAAATTTATTATGTCTAATAATTTAGATTTTGTGCATGGATATAATTTAGGTTTAAGGAAGAAAAGCACTGTAAATCCTTTATTACATAACACTATTAATGTTTTTAATAAAATATGTGAAAGGGACATCCAGAACTTGCATAATGGTGTTTTGTTTAAAGGCATTGGTTTAACCTCAGAAAGATGAAAATTAAGTGCCTAGGGAACTCAGCAGAAAACCTGATTTGAGAGTGATGAAGGCAGATAAAGGTACTGGGGTGGTAATAATGGAAAAGACAAAATACATAGAGAAAATTGAACAACATTTATCATCTAATGTATGTTACAAATGGATTACGTGTAAAGAGGTTTTAAATCATTTCAATAACATTGATTCTTATCTTTTTGAATTATTTGAACAAAATTATATTATACTTCAGGAATACAACTTCATGGTAGATGAAAAAGCTTCAATCAGTAAACTATTTGGTTCACCAAAACTTCATAAAAATGAGGCTGATCCCCCATTTAGGCTTACCATGTCTTCTAAGAGAACGAAAACCGAGTTTATATCACAGTACTTGATTACATTCTTAACCCTATAGTGCAGGAGACTAAATTTTACCTGCAAGATTCCTGGCTGTTTTTAGATGAAATGTACAAATATAGCATCAAAGAAAATTATAAACTATTGGTAATGCTTGATGTAGAGGTGTTGTATAATATTCCCAGTGAGGCTGGGATTGAGTTGGTTAGGAATTATTTCATGAACAATACGTTTACTAGCAGCAAGAAAATACAATTTTAGTTTTAATGGTGTTATATATATACCATCAGCAATGGGGAGTAGCCATGGCAGCTTGTACATCTCTGCCATATACAGACCTTGTTTTAAGTGCATGAGATAATGAAGTTTTAGTTCATTTAAGTAATTTTGGAAAAGTCAAACTTTACAAACATTTTATAGATGACATTTTTTTTCATTTGCCAAGGAACCAAAGTGGAATTAAACCACTTTTTAGAAGAAATACTCAGTAGTATCAATTTCCTTAACTTTAAATTATCAGGTGTCAGTTCACAAGTTCAGTTTCTTGACATGCAGGTAACTTTGAATTCATCAAGCAGGATTTTTGAGGCCAACATTTATAGGAAGTATACTCTCAGGAATAATTACCTGCATTATAATAACTAATATCCAAAATTCATGAAAGTTAACATAGTCAAGGGGCAGATGGTAAGATTAAGTCGTATTATTAGTGACAATTCCAATTTCATTAAGTAATGTCTGGTATTAAAAAAGTTATTCTGTGACAGAGACTAGTCTTCTGATTTAATTGATACTGTACTGAAAGAAGTCATAGAAGCAAGGTATGAGAATTTCCAGCCATTCTGATGTTTAGTTTTAAACCAAAGCAGAAGGTTGACAGTAAAGATGTCAGCTTGAGATTTACATTACCCATTTCTTATGACTTGGGTTCTAATCAAAACATCTTAACCAAAAACTGGTGCATAATCCAAGGGAATCAAGATGTCTGTGATGTGGCAGGAGCAGCACCTAATTTTCATTACAAAAAGACTCGCATATTAAAAAAATATTTTGAGATTGAACAGGTTAGAAAAGTTTACATAGGCAAGAATGGAATGCAGAGATGTGGGGGCATTGTAAGTTTTGTAAAAATATTACAGTATGTATAGAATTCATTTTTGCACATAATGGTTTTAAAATTAAAATGAATGGGTATTATAACTGTGCAACTAGCAACATTCTCTACTGTGGTTTGTGTGAAGGGTGCAAAGTTTTTTATATCGGTAAAACTACCATACAGTTATCCAATCATATAAGAGAACATTGCCAAGCTGTTAGAAGTAGAAATCTTACGTGTGTGTGTGTGTGTGTGTGTGTGTGTGTGTGTGTGTGTGTGTGTGTGTGTGTATGTATACCTCGACTTTCTCATGGTCGAGACCATATGATCGAAGTTTTGTAAGTTTGAACCGTTTAAATGGAGATTGCCATACAGCACAGAACAATTTATTTATCGTTTCTCTTGCTGTAGTGCGATCTCAGAGTTGGTATGTTTAATTAGCAGGGGGTGTGCAAAAATGTAAAAAAAAAATTTTTTTTGTTTTTATTTTATTTTTTTTACTTAAATTTCAAACTTTCAAAACTTCAATCTTATGGTCTCGATCTTATGGTATATGCATACAGTGGATATAAAAAGTGTACACATCCTTGTTAAAATCCCAGGGTTTTGTGATATAAAAAATAGTGAGACCACAATAAATAATTTCAAAACTTTTCCCACCTTTAATGTGACCTATAACCTGTACAATTCAATTGAAAAACAAACAAATCTGTTAGGGGAAAAAATCAAAAAAATGTAAAAACATACAAAAAACACCCTTAAACTAATACTTTGTTGTGTGCACATCCTTAAACTAATACTTTGTTGAAGCACCTTTTGATTTAATTACAGCATTCAGTCTTCTTGGGTAAACACCTGCCATCAATTAAAGAGACTCTGATTAACCCCAAATAAAGTTCAGCTGTTCTAGTAGGATTTTCTTGACATTTACTCAGTTGCCTGCTACAGCAAAAGCCATGGTTCGCAGAGAGCTTACAAAGCATCAAAGGGATCTCATTGTTGAAAGGTATCAGTCAGGAGAAGGATACAAAAAAATGTCCACAGCATTGGATATACCATGGAACACAATGAAGACAGTTATCAAAAATCAGAGAAAATATGGGACAACAGTGGCGTTGCAAAGAACTGGACCTCCCTCCAAAACTGATGAAAATACAAGATGAAAACTGGTCATTGAGGCTGCCAAGAGATCTACAGCAACACTGACGGAGCTGCAGGAATTTCTGACAAGTACTGGTTGTGTACTACATGTGACAACAATCTCCCGTATTCTCCATATGTCTGGACTATGGGGTAGGGTTGCAAGACAGAAGCCTTTTCTTATACAGAAAAACATCCAGGCCTGGCTAAAATTTGTAAAACAATACATTGTGTCCCAAAAGCATGTGGGAAAATGTGTTATTGTCTGATGAAACCAAGGTTGAACTTTTTGGCCACAATTCCAAAAGGTATGTTTGGCGCAAAAACAACAACAAATCGCATCACCAAAAGAACACTATCCCCACAGTGAAGCATGGTGGTAGCAGTATCATGCTTTGGGGTTGCTTTTCTTGAGCTAGATCTGGGGCTTTAGTCAAGGTGGAGGGAATTATGAACAGTTCCAAATACCAGTCACATTTGGCTCAAAACCTTTAGGCGTCTGCTAAAAAGCTGAAGTTGAAGAGGAATTTCACCTTTCAGCACAACAATGACAGCAAGCATACATCCAAATCAACAAAAGAATGGCTTCACCAGAAGAAAATTAAAGTTTTGGAATGGCCCAGCTAGAGCCCAGACCTAAATCCAATAGAAGATCTGTGGGGTGACCTGAAGAGGGATGTGCATAAGAGATGGCCTCGCAATCTGACAGATTTAGAGCACATTTGCAAAGAAGAGTGGGCAAATATTGCCAATTTAAGATGTGCCATGCTGATAGACTCCTACCCAAGAAGACTGAATGCCATAATTAAATCAAATGGTGCTTCAAAAAAGTATTAGTTTAAGGGTGTGCACACAAAACAAAGTATTAGTTTAAGGGTGTGCACACTTATGCAGCCAGCGCATTGTATGCTTTTTATTTTTTAAATTTTTCCCCTAACAGATTTGTTTGTTTTTCAGTTAAATTGTACAGGTTACAGGTCACATTAAAGGTGGGAAAAGTTTTGAAATGATTTATTGTGGTCTCATTTTTTTATATCACAAATACCTGGCATTTTAACAGGGATGTGTACACTTTTTATATCCACTGTGTATATCTACATGTACTTGTGTGTGTATGTATGTATGTATATATGTGTGTGTGTGTGTGTGTGTGTGTGTGTGTGTGTATACACACACACACACACACACACACACACACACACACATGCACATATGTATATAGATGGGTCTACCTGATAACACTGACACACCAAAACACCGACAACGAAATAAACGACACGACAAAACTGAAAGAAACCGAAAGTTCAAAAACACAAAACTTCACATGCCTGACAAATCACAATCCCGACAATCAACAAAACAAATACCTTTCCTGAAAAACACACACACAACACAAGCACACCAAAAACCTTACAAACCTACATTAAACCTTACATACACAACTACCTATGCACTAACCTTAACCCAAACCCTAACCCTAAGGTCCGTCACTATCGCATACTTACCTTACCCGCACCCTAACCCTAACTCACTTAATCCGCCCCTAACCCTAAGGTCCATCACTATCGCATACTTACCTTACCTACACCCTAACCCTAACTCACTTAATCCGCCCCTAACCCTTAAGTCTGTCACTATCGCACACTTACCTTACCCACATCCTAACCCTTACTCACTTAACCCACCCCTAAACCTAAAGTCCGTCACTATCGCACACTTACCTGACCTGTACCCTACTCTAATGTCCGTCACTATCACATACTTACCTTACCCACACCTTGACCCTAACGTCCATCCCTATCGCAAACTTACCTTAACATGTAGGTGTTCTCAGCATCAGGATTCTCAACTTTTGATCATCTCCGTTGTCGATCTTCCAGTGTCGGTGTTCTGGTTTTCGGCGTTGTGGACTTTTGGCATTTTCAGGTAGACCCATATAGATATAGATATATATATATATATATATATATATATATATATATATATATGTGTGTGTGTGTGTGTGTGTGTGTGTGTGTGTGTGTATGTGTGTGCGTGTGTATGTGTGTGTGTGTGTGTATGTGTGTGTGTGTGTGTGTGTGCGTGTGTGTAATATGACTTTAATCAATAATCTCTTGATATGCATAATGCTTTGGCACAGTTACTGAGTCTGGATTTCAGTTTTTTCTACTCTTTTCTTATGTTTTCTGTGTTACAGTATATAAAAAGCATATGCAGGCTAAGTGTCTGTAAATATGTTCTTGTTCTCTTTGTGCTTTCATTATAGTTTTTAAGTGCCACCTTTAATACTCTTGTATGTGTTTTTCACTTTTGTAGCCCCCCCCATACACACCCACTGATAGTTGTTTACATTGAAGTAGTCCCATCTAATGTTAAGCGTAATATTCTACCTATGTAACTTAATACTTAACTCTCTGTATTGTCCTTGCAGAATATTTGATATGAGAATGTATTGTTAATTGTGTACTCATATTATGTATGTAAATAATTTTTATATTACTGTATCTGTGTTTTGTTTACTACATTCATTCTGTTACTGTCGAGCTTTTCTACCCAGGCCTCCGCTGAAAAAGGGTCTTGGCTCAGTCAGACTAACCTGGTCAACAAATGTCAAATAAATAAATAAAGCAGTCACAATGGGGTATAACACAGATAGTTTTCCAAATATTTGTAATAATACAAAGAAAAATCTTACGCATTAGAACAAATTCACAAAATTAATGTCCACCATATTGAATAATCAACTTGGCTATAAAATGCAGTATAGTTTGAGGAAGTCAACAAATTTACAACTGGCTAAGTCACGGGTCAAGCAGTATTTGGCATTCCCATACAAAGAAACAAACTCATTAATGGCTCAGTCGATTAATTTAATTTGTGCAAAACTCGTGAACCAGACTTCTGAATTTTTCATCCTGCTTTGTTCTGGTTCTTGACTAAGGACTGTCTTGCACTCATTCTTTGAACTAACTGGGAATAACTAATGAATTTAATGGAGAAAATAGACTCCCAGAGCTCTTGTGAGTTTCCAGTGTGAAATAACTGTTGATAGGTGTACGGCCATCAGAAAAATCCAGTCATGAGATATAATGACTGATGGATTACTTTCAAATAATTTCTTTAAATTAAAATTTAATGTGGGTTCTAGATTTTTTGGGGGAAATTAACAGACCAGTAACAGAGAAAACGGAAAAATAGTTTTGAAAACTATAGCAATTATAGTAATTCTAAAGACTAGAAAGATGAAGAGAGATTTTTCTAAGTAAAAGAGTAAACACTGTCTCTTTCATTTTTGGTCACCCTTCCCTTTGACAATCTAGCCTTACTCACTTGACAGGCCCTTTCATTTCCCTTCTAGTTCCAATGTTGGAGAAACTTGGGAAGGGGAATTCAGACACTGTCCTGCAGAAAACTAACAGTCTTTAAATTCTTCTGCAAACTTCTTCCTGTTGACCAAGTCTGATGCAGTGTCCAGTACACCATGCCCCAGTGCATGAGTTAATTCTCCATATTCACAATAATCAGCTATAGGTAATTGCATTCTTTGGTTGGGATCACACTTTCAATTCTATATGCATATATGAAGTTCAGTTTTCGGCCTTCCTCAAGGGGGCTCACACCACTGTTACATACAGCCAAAACCTTTCCCCCAGGGATGACAGATCCATCATAAAGCATTGACTCTCATCTGTCCTTGGTTTGCTCCTCCACTTCACAAGCTGCTAATCTGTCTGTGTCATCTGGGGAGTAGGTAGGTCTCCATTGTCCTGTGCCAAAAATACTGCAATTAACCCTTCTTTTACGTTACATTTAAAGACTGTTATCCTTCAGCAGGACCTTACAATGTAAAGGATAAATGAACCAAGAACTTCAAGACAGGACTAAATCAGCTGATTGTTCCATAGAACAGCCTGTATATTGGTGGTCACATACTCAGTATCAAAGTAATGACCTGAAAGAAATTGGTATATCTAAAATTTTGCCATTCATCTTCCAGAGGTAAGGGATCGCTGCAGATCTTTATCTGGTCATAAAGAAGTACCCTGAATTTTTTTAGCCTCCCCCTGAAAAAAAATTGAGCGGCCACTTCAGAATCAGAGGAAGAAAATGCTTCTTTTTATGAAAAAGCCTGTAATGCACAACTTATTGACAACCTGGAAAAACTTAACTAGTCTGTTTGAAGCATCTGAAATCTCCCTGGACAACAGCATTGCCTTCTTGCAAGGGAAATCACTCTGTCAGACAGCACATTATTCACCAATGCTTAATCTATTCTCAGGAATCTGACACTGTATCCACTGACACTCCAGCCTGTGATATTCCTCTCTAAGAAGATGAAATTCATAAACAAATATAACAAAATTATTATAGACTGCCACTCAGGATAATCATCATCATTACCACCACCACCACCATCATCATCATCATCATCTTCATCATCATCTGTTCTTCTGCCAGGCACCGACTGCAAATATAACAGCTTAGACATTTCTTGTTATCATACATAAATTCCTATACCTTGTTAGCTTAAGACTAGACAACCTTCTTACTGGAAAAGAAGTGGGTTAAATGTTGGTCACATAAAAAAAAAAAGTGGATCCACCTTCTAGTCAGAGGTGACAACAACTATTTGGAAAATCAAACCAAGTAAGTCTCCATTATTGTGGGTGGCAAATATTCAAAGGCTCCTAGGTTGTTAGATTATCATATATTCTCTTACACTGCAACCCAGAAAGTTTAGTGAGTGCATTTGCCACACTATTCAATTAAGGCCATACAGCTTACCCCAGGAGTAAATTTATGGTGACCCATCTCATTGTGAGGGCAGAATATGAAAGAGGTCAATGTACTGCATTATTTGACATAAAATGACAGCTTGTTCCACAGGCAGGGAATTGTCTGGGTGAGAAACATATCATTCCAAGAGGTGTTGTTCAGGTTTCAGTGAAGACTGAGGCCTTTGGAGTAAGTATTTTAGTAGTATCAATATTTCTGACATGTAGGAGGTCTACTGGGATAGGATATTTCATAGCTTAGATGTCAAGGCAGAGATCACATGTAGGAGCTGATACAAAAACAGAGATAAGCAAGACAGTTTTTATAATCTCCAGGTAGCTAAGGGGACCTTTAGCCATTTGATTTTTATAGGTAGAAAATGTTGCAGCTTTTCAAGTTGGGAAAGGTATTTGGAAAGGTACATCCCAAATAGTGCTCGGTATTCTATGACTGGTCTGATGAGGAAGGATTAGAAGGAAATGATGACATCCTTTGACCTGTAAAATATACTATTGGTAATTACCTGGGCAAGGTAGAAGGATTTCCTAACTGTAATTGATATGTGATGATCAAAGGATAGTTTGGTATTGAGAAAGGTACCTAAGGCTCTAGTGGCTGTGTTGATCTTATGTGGTAACCAGTAGGAATGATTTGCTTCCCAAAGGCAACCACACTAAAATTTTTGACATTAGGTTTAAGACCATGGTTGATACATGAAGTGTTGGTTCTGGCAAGCCCCTTTTGGATGGAATTAAATACCCATAAGCAGATCAGTACTTGCACACAGTTTATAGACAATGGCAAACTTGGTTAGCCATAGACCATTAACATTTGCTTTTACATTGGTTCATAGGTTCATAGGTTCATAGGTTTATACTAGGCTATCTGCCCTAAGGCATTTATAAGCCTAGCCCAAATTTTTATATGAAAAAATACTGTGCCCATTAGTTTGTTGTGCCTCTGTCCAGCAGTGACACAGAGATGATTCCCGGGGTAAACCTACGATCTCCCATCCACAGGTCTAGATTTCTCTTGAACAGAGTCAGCGAGGTGCTCTGCCTCACATGGACCGGGATTTTATTCCACAGCATAGGGAGTCTCTGAGTGATAAATCTATCCCTCCAGCACGTCCTATTTATATCCGTGCTAAGGTTTAAGTCGCTTGCTCTAGTGGTTTTGGTGGATTTGGATTTTTTGAGGTGGAGCATGTCCATTAAGTCCGGGTTGGACATGGCCTTGTATGTCAGGCACATGTCACCTCTGAGCAGACGGTATGCGACTGAATAGAGCTGGAGTTTCTTCAGTCTGGCAGCATATGACAGATTTTGGAGTCCCTTTATCCTTTTGGTGAGGAACTTTGGGGTCTCTCCAATTGCTGCAGATGTCGGGTGAGATACATCCCGAATGGGGCATTGTACTCGATCATTGGTCTGATAAGTGAAGAGTACAGGGAACAATAACCTCACTAGATCTGGATGTGAATCCCTTCATGATCAGGTGGGCAATGTAGAAGGTCTTTCTAACCACTTTAGCAATGTGAGTGTCAAAGAAAGGCCACTGTCAACCTGGGTCCCCAGGTCCCTGATAACCTCTTCTGTGCTTAGTGGATTGCCACCTATATGGTAGCTTGGGGTTACCTTGTTTTTCCCGAAGGGTATGACTATACATTTTTTGGCGTTTAACTTCAGGCCATGGCTCTGGCACCAGCTATCTGTTTCGTGAGTCCCTTCTGAAGGATATCCGTGTCTGATGCACTTTCCACTATGGCACCCAGTTTGCAGTCGTCTGCAAACTTTGTTAGCCAAAGTCCTCCTATGTTGGCCTGTACTTCTGAGAAGTAGATAAGGACCGACCCTGTGGGACACCACTTGTGACCGGCTTGGAGTCTGACACAGCACCAGCAACTCTAACCCTGTGGGTTCTGTCCTTAAGCCAGTTTGCAACCCATCTTGTGACATATGGGTTTACATTTAAGCTGGTAAGTTTTCTACAATACCCGAGTGGGTATTGTGCTTGCAAGGTCAAGGTAGGCTGTATGGACTGCCTTTCCTCATCAATGGCCTTAGTGACTGTTTCAAGAAGTCGACCAAGTTCAAAAGGCATGATCTTCCCTTGACAAAGCCAAACTGGGTCGGGTCCAATGTCTGCAAGTCCCCTATATCTTTGTTTATGAGCTCCATTATGATCCTCTCCATAGCTTTGCAGACTAGACTTGTTATAATTACCAGGGTCCGTGAGGCGCCTTTGTGGAGTGGGACTACAGTTGCCGTATCCTATGGTAAGGCTGAGATTAAACAGCTGCCTCGGGTTTAATTCCTCATTTAGCTCGTGTAGCACACAGCCGGGGACACCATCCAGTCCCATTGATGCTGTGTGTTTAGTTTTAGAGAGCAGCTTTCACCTGCGCACTTGAGATGTCCGGGAGGCTACACTCGGCTGGGATAGTTATCTCCTTTAGGGGAGAGGGGTGAAGTTTGCACTGAACCTGTCTGCCAGTATGTTGGCAATGTCTGTGGGTTCAGTGATTTTTGTATCATTTTGGACTAATTCTGAGCATATCTGGGAGTTTCCACCCAGGTTCCTAACATAGCTGAAAAAGGCCTTATGATTGTCCTTTAATCCATGGCAATTTTTCTCTCAAAATTGGCCTTAGTTGATTTTATGAGTGCTCGTATTTTTTTTACTAATAATCAGGGGTGACTTCCCTTTTATGGATTTTGTTCTATCATGTAATAGCTTTCTCCTCTTATTGTAAAGTTTGTTAATGGCTGGGGTCCACCAGACTGGACGTTTGCCCTTTGTGGAAAGAGTCTTGGTTTTATTTGGGATTGCCTGATCCATGCAGTCCTGGAGGTGTTCATAGAAGGCATTTGTAAGGGCTTCTGCAGCTTGGGTTGTGGTTTCCACTGGCTCAGGGGCCTTGAAGGATACCACACCAGTCTTGAGTAGTGTGAAGTTTGCTTTAGAGAAGTTCTTCACTATGGTCCCTTTTGTTTGGTGTGGGCGCGGCATGTGGATTTCCAGTCAGATTACTCTATGATCTGATCTCATCAATGAGGGATATACTTCGGTGGAGCATTTTGTCCCCATGTTTGTGACAATGAGATCTATATTTTCTCCTCTCATGGGAACAGTGACTAGCTGTTCCATGGCATTTGAATTTATGAACTCCAGGAACCGTTGGGCTAGAAAGTTAGGGCTTGAGTAATGTTCCCAGTCTATATTCGGGTAGTTGAAGTCACCCAATATGATGGTGTTTGGAGATACATTTATACCCTCCAGTGTCTTCAGGAAGGCTGTGTGGGGTTCCTGAGTTTGAGAGGGTGGCCTGTAGCATGCTACAATTTGTAGAGCAGTTTTGCCTATGGTTAGTTGCACCTGGATGGTTTCTGAAGCTTGCCACCAACCTGGAGGTGTGGGTATCCTTTATGAATATGGCTACACCCCTCCTTTTGTGGTGTGGTCTGGGTTTTGGGGCATGATATGAGGTAAAACCTAATAGTGCCGGAGTGCTCTCAGGAGCCTTGAACCAGGTTTCAGTTACAGCACAGACATCGATGTTCTCCATACTGAGAGGGGCCGCATTTTGAGATTTAGACTTCTGGCATTGAGCAGCATTACCCTCAGTTTCTTCCCATTTTTGTTTTCTAGGGTGGTAGGTTTAGAATTTGAGCCTTGCCTAAAAAAGGCACTATGGGGTGGCAAGAGCCTTAGCCAATATCCGGAATCCCAGGGTGACAGGTGCAAGCCTGGCTTGTCAAGCATGTCATCCCAGGCAGACAGACACTGGATCCCCTTTGAATGACACCAGACATTAAGCCAATTGTTAAAGCTGATCATCTTGTCTCTATATTGTGGCATCATTCTTGGTGAAGGAAGGATACTGCTCAGGGTTAGGGTCATACCTGCCTGGGCTACATAATCAGAGAGCTCCTCTATGTCTCTTTTCATGTAGTCCAGGGAGGTATGTCTCAGGTCGTTCACACCAGCATGGACAATGACTGTGTCATATTTGTACTTGCCATGGAGTGACCCGAGTGCTTGTGTTATGTGGCGGATTCTAGCGCCCGATAGGCAGCTTACTGTGAACCTCTCCTTGTTCAGCCTGGTGAGTGGGACGTCAGTGTGTCTGACTATGGAGTCACCTATGACAAGTATGTTTGGTGTTGTATTTGGCCTTAAGGGCTGTGACTGCTTTGCACACTGCTTTTGTGGTTTATGTGTTGCTTGTGGGGTGTCTTGAGGTAGCAGTTGTTTGGGTGTCTGCTTTGGAGGCCTCTGCTGTTTAGCAGTAGATTTGAAGAGGATGGAACACAGAACAAAGCCCGTCAAACTCTTCTTGTAGGGTATAAGTCCCCATGGGTGAGTCATTAAAAGCATCCAGTTTATAGTTCTTGGCAAACATGGTTAGCCATAGATCATTAGCATCTGCTTTCAAATTGAGAAGTAGATGCTGAAGAGGAGGGGACCCAGAACACAGTCCTGAGGAAAACCACTAGTGAGATACCTTTTAGATTACAAGACACCACCATCCCCTGTGCATTTGATCAGAGATCCAACTAGTGAGGTATGGAGTTATATTTAGAATAGTAAGTTTCTTAATAATGCTGGCAACAAGGGTCATATAGAACATTTTAGCAAGGCTCAAATATGCGGAATTAACAGACTATGCTTTGTCAATGGCATCTGTTTTACATTTTCAAAGACATCAACCAGATTAAGGAGAAAGGATCTACCTTTCTCAAAGCCAAACTGATTAGTATCAAGGGTTTATAAGTCACCAGTTTCAATTTCAGTGTTTAATAGCTTGACCAAGATACACCCCATGACTTTTACAAATGATTCTAGTCAGGCTAATAGGATGATAATTACCAGTGTCTATGGTGGAGCTGTCCCCGTGGAGTAGCACCATGGCAGCCATTCTCCAGAGATTAAAGCAAATACCCATAGAAAACACTATGGCTGAAAAGGTTTATGAAGGATTCAGCCGGTTTATGAGGGATTCAGCCATTTTGTACTTCGTACCAACACGGAGACAACCTAATAGAATATCTGGGCCCATGCAACTACCTTTTTTATTTTGAATGTAGGCTATTGGATCTTGTGGATAGTGATTTTGGGGGAATGGAGTTTAGGGATTGAAGAAAGGGAACATGGAGTGAGTGGGAGGGGTAAAGGTAAATTTGTCAATAGGTTGGCTGCAGTATCAGGATCAAAAAGGTAGTGACATTCCATTTTAGGCTGGTATATTTTTAGGAGTAACATTTAACACTCCTAATGTAGGTTAAAAAGGCATTACATTATTGTTGGAGTAGTTTGCAATCTTCAGTTCACATCCTACTTTACTATTCCTAAAGGCATGTTTGAGGTTCTTTGTTGGCTTAAGAACATTTTTAAGACAGGAGGTGGGGAATCGTTTATATAGAGTAAGTATTTTTTCCTCTTATTACAGATCTTGTTTATTTGGAAGTTCTACCATAGAGGTTAAGTTTTGAATTTACCATTATATTTATGCCCAAAATGGATGGAGTTTCCTCCACATTGTAAGTCACTAAAAGTCAATGATATATGTAGTGACTTTATTGATTGATTGGGTCAGGAAAGGAGAAGATACTTTTGAATTTCTTCAGGCCCTCAGGCAGGGATATTAGGCTGGCTTTGGAGTAATCTTTAAATACACCTAATTATATGAACAAATCCAAGCTCTCTAGAATAACTGACTCATCATCAATTCAGATGTTAAGGTCATGCAATATTAATTAGTTTGTGTGATACAACACTGAACTTGTAAAAAAATCTATGAATTCCTGCAAAAAAGGTCTTCATAATACTGAGCAGATGACAATGAAAAGGAATCTGAATTTAGTTTCTGCTCCCAAGACTTAATAAGATGAGATGGTAGACCCATTAAGAACTTTTGCCACTTCAAATGAGAATCAAAAGAAAAGGCTACTGCCACAAAAATCACACCCCTTCCATGTCAATGAATATAGTAAATCATATGGAACTGATATGATGAAATGGGGACAAAGTTGAAATCCAGTTAGATCTGTTTTATAAATGCACGGTCAACATTTTGCATCTTGTTGGAAATATTAAGACAGTTTGTTACAGCTTAGCCAAACATTTGTGTAGAGCATTTTTTACAGGACCAAGTGTTAGAAGTTCCCTCTTATCATACTTTGATGGACGTTGTCCCCCCCCTTAATTTCTCATTAAGATAGTGGGAGATCTATACCTATGGACTTTTGCTGCAGGCAGCTGGCTATGTAGAAAGCTAACAGGCCCTTCTGTAGATGCCCAACTGTAGGGGACAAAATTATAATTCTTCATGTATCTTCAAGATACCCAGACTCATAAAGAATGAAAACCAAAGGGTGTGATTCTCAAATGGTAAAAAGGGTAGAGGGCCAACAATGGATCCATATTGTACACTATACCTATATTGGTTTAATGAAGTCTATTAACAAGGTAAAACAGTTTAACCCAAATGAGCATTATGTATTTGGACAAGACTTAAATATCATAGACTGGATAATAATTAAATAAGATGTATCAATGGCAGAGCTATTCAGACTCTGCCGTAGGCTGCTCTTAGGGAAATTTTTGTTTGTTTTCCTTACATTATTTTCTTGCATTTTGTATATTGTGGTATATTTCATTGCACTGTTTTAATTGCATTCTCTTTTCCATTGCATAAGTAAACTAGGAAAGAAACCAAAGCTGTTTCCCCTAATTAAGCTTGGAGCTTTTCTCCCCGGGCCTCCGCTGAAAATGGACCTACGTCCAGTCGGACACTCCCAGTCAACAAATGTAAATAAATAAATAAAATAAATAAAATAAAATTAAATTAAAATTAAACTAGAAAAGAAATCAAAGCTGTTTTCCCCGAGTTACAGAAATTAGAACACGTTACTTAATGTTAATTACCCGTGAACTGAGGGAGTATCTAGGAACTAGTCCTTTTATTGAAGGGGAAAAAGAAAACATTTCAAAGTTTTACTGGAAAACCTTACTAAGATTCTGCCATAGATGGATGTGAGGGACAATTCAATTAGTATGTTTTCCTTATACTGCTTTCTTGTATTTTATATCGCTTAGTCACAGAAATGTAATCCCCACTCTCCCACACTGTTGCTGTTGTATTTTTAAACTCACTTTCTCTCTAATTATCTGCTTCTTATGTTGATTTGACCACATCATTCTTCCATCTCCTATTTCATTGGCTGTTGTCAGTAAGTACAAAATTATAATTTTATGAAGTCACTCCCCTTAAGCTATTTAAATTTGTTTGACTGCCCACTGTATTACACAGAGCCAGAGAAGTGAGTGCCCACCACACCCTTTCCAATCTGCATTGTCCTTTTAATATAAGTTAGTGGCTTTTTTCATCCCACTTTTAAAATCTTCAACATCTGGGGCAAGACTACCAATCACTGGAGAGCATATGCTCTACTTCTCGGTAATCACCTGGGGATTGGTGCTTTTCTTTTGTCCCTGATGAGAGAAGGATAAGAGGGGCATTGTTTCCCAGACTTTCTAGAGATTGCTGGAAAGCCTGATAATTACTTCTTACCAGCCAGTCTGGTAAGAAAGGGAGCAGAAGATCATTGGTTTCTGACAGTCTCTGATTGGGTAGTGTGTAAATGTGGGACTTTCCTGATTGGTCTAGTTGCTTTCCAGGGCATCTATCAGGAGAAGATTTTAATAAGCCAACAGGTCCCTGCACTATCTGGGTCAAGACTGCTGACCATCAAAGAGGATGTGGCCTGCTTATCATCTTGGAAATACTGCAACTGTGTTGCTTCTGGTGAGAGAAAAAGAAGCAAAATGAGACTGACTCCCAGCTGTGTGAAGCTATTGTAACACCAACATTAGTGTAAATCATCATTATTCATTATTCTTGCCAAACCCAATTCTGCCTTTTCAATAAGAACTGCTAGATTAGCTACCATCTAACCTAACTTCAGAGAGTCTCTCTAATTACTTCATCCATAAGCCTTAAAAGTCTAACATAATAGTTTCATTCTGACCCCCAAGTACTACTCAACCCCCAGTCCTCCACCTTCTGGCAACATGGCTCAGCAGTTGGCTCTCAGCCCATCTCTGGCCAGTCTGATTTAATTAGGTATTGCAAGGCAGAGAAGCAGCTGTCTTATACTTACTGACTGTTCACTGCTTCTACCAATTAATGATATAACTTGTGAGAGAAGTAAATATTTAAGAAACATGGAGGCAATCCTCTCACATCAGCCTACTACAAGTAAGCATCATGTCTCTACTACACCACATTAGTCACAGCATACTACAAGACCTATAACATGTGCTGATGCTATAAAGAACATTTTGCCAGAACCTCATAGATCTCACTGTAAAATATTCCAGCACATATGGCAACACCTACTCCTTTGACACTAAAATATACTGTAAATCCACATTCCACACTAGAGTCATCAGGAAAGAAGGCCTACAACTATAAGGCCCATTAAGGTCTGCTTTCACATGAGGAAATACACAAGGAAATTATTTAGTTATATATGACTCCAAAATTAGGTCTACAGACTCCACAATCACTAGACTAGACAACAGCAGGGTGACTATCAGTTGTATGTCCAGTGCCAGGATCTGGCAATGCATTGCCCCAAAATAGGTGTAATTGTAGTAAAAAAGTTATAGATGAAACACCTGGTGCTTTGTGCTCAGAATAATCAACTTGAAAAAATGGGAACAGCATTTCTTTAGCTGCAAATCCAATACAAGCTTGTTCTGCACTTTGAGAATAAAGTACTGAATGAACCCATATTCCCACAGATTTTCTTTCTTTCCTGGTTTACATTAGAAAGCAGGCAATGAAGAAACTCTTTTAAACAGTAAAAACCTGCTGGCTGCAGAAAAGAAAACTGTGTCAACAGAGACACTCAAGCCAAAGGACATTGACCACAAGAAAGGTAAAAACTAGACACAGAGTAGGACAAATCAATTCAGGAATTTATCTCAGAAATTAATGGTACAATTCATATTGAAAACAGAAAAAAAATCAGTCAATCCCAGATACACCTTGTGTTGAATTGTTATTTTGGAGTATGAGCCAAGTTATATAGTGACCTGCTAACATCTAACTGTAGCACATATTAATAATATTGGAGAAGCAGGACATAGTACTGTTATCATATAGTACTGAGTACAGTTGACTGACATCTTCAGTATTATAGTCTACTTTGACAAATCCACTGCAGGGTAGTAAAGTCCTGTCTCTTGCAAGCCAGAAACCAAGCAGCTGTCCAGCTCTTACAGGTAGCACTTAATAACCACTACTGACTAGTATGGCAAAGCAAGCAGCCCAACCAGATATTATAAAATCACAGAAAATACCCAAATTATATGAATACCAGCGGTAACAGTTTTCCAACCAAGGTCAAGAGAATGTCTCATCTTCACAGTTCCATTTTTGAAAGATCCCAGACAGATAATATATTCCCCTATCTCCCCATGGGGTTAATCAAAATCTAAACAGAAGTCAAGCTCTGTCAGCTGACAGCTTGTTGCAAATTGTGCTGCCATTCACCAGATTCAACCAAACAATTCAATGTGACATCATGAAAAATCAACAAAGCTGTAGCACAAAGCTGTAGCACATTTGCTAAGTTTAATATTAAAAAAACATTGTGTATGTTCTCTACATCAGTTGTTTTAAAAATATTGTTATTCTCTAATAGATTCCAAACAGCTTTCCAGGAATTCCCTATGTAGCAGCAGGGAAAACTCCTTAGTCTGCTAATTAATTAAGTCAATAAATAAATGCTCCAAAATGACATTAACCAGCCAGGTTAGAAAAGCATTAAGATGAATTTAGGAGAAAAAAACAGTGGCAGACAACTGCCCCACTTTGCTTACATACTTCATGTTATAAGCTGATTCCAGCAAGGAGAAATCAATTTTCATGAGCAGCAAAACTGTTACATAAAGGATCAGGGGAGTCTGACCTAGTGGATGCTTGGAAACTCTGTACCCCATGTGGAAAGATTTGATTTGCATGGTCTCCTTGTCGGGAATTAGCATAAAGCTTCTAAACTTAAAGAGGTCACAAAATGTCCTACAGCAGTTTCTGATCTTTGTATAGTCTGGCTGGGGTTAACCAATATTCTGATAATTCCAATAGTTAAACACTCCATGACCTTATTTTGAAAGATGCAATCAAACTGCAATAATTAAAGAAAGGGTTGCAGATTTCTGAAGGTTAGTGCAGTGTTCTGCATAGGTTCATAGGTGTTTACTAGGTTAATGACCACAAGGGCCTTTTTAAACCTAGCCATACATCCCAAATCTTTGACAAGTTCTGATACCCTTGATAAGTGTAAGCATGGGCCTGGGAGATGAACCATTACCAGGTTACCTCTGTCCATTAGAGACATAGGTGCCAAACCAGGGATGAATTTCCAGTTTCCCATCCAATTGTCCAAGTTGAACTTGAATTGGGGTAGCGAGGAACTCTGCTTCACATGGACGGGGAACCTTTTCCATAGATGAGGTAGTCTCTGGAATACATATCTATCTCTGCAGCAGGTCCTATTTATATCACAGGCAAGGTGTAAGTCTTTAGAATGGGTATGCAGGAAGTCCATCAGAGTGGGGTCTGTGTATGCTAGGCATAGATATCTCTTCAAAAGCCTGTAGGAGACAGAATACAGGGATAGGGCCTTGGGGTGGTCTGCATAGGACATATTACTTACACCCTGTATTCTTTTAATGAGGAACCTCTGTGGATGTTGCAGTTGTTGGATATGCCTGGTTAGGGACATACCAAAGGGGGCATTGTACTGAGTGATAGTTCTGATGAATGTGGAATACAGTGGAACAATGACTTCCTTGGACTTAGATGACATACCTTTGTTTATAAGTTGCGCAACATAGAATGATTTCCTCACCTGTAGACACATGATGATCAAAGGCTAGATTACTATCTATGTGTGTCCCTAAGTCCCTTACTACTGGGTCATCTCTAAGAGGTGTGTTGTCAATATGATAGTTACCAGGGATGGATGACTTGCCAAAGGATACTATTATGCATTTCTTGGCATTTAGTTTTAGTCCATGGCTCTGACACCAGTTGTTTGTCTGTGTCAGCCCCTTCTGGAGAATTATCATGGAACTTATACACAAAGACAATGGTAATCTCCAAATTCTGGACCCCACACAGTTCGGGTTTGTAAAAGGCAGATTGTGTCTCCTAAACCTGATAGACTTCTTTGAAGCAGTCACCAAAGCCGTAGACGAGGGTAAGGTGGTTCACACAGCCTATCTAGATCTCGCCAAGGCTTTTGACACCATCCCCCACTCTGGAATTATAGATAAGCTCACTAAACTAGGCATAAATCCCTATGTCACAAGATGGGTTGCCAACTGTCTCACTCACAGAACCCACACTGTGAAAGTAGAAGACTCCAAATCCGACTTTAGACCAGTGACAAGTGGAGTACCACAGGGTTCAGACCTGGGTCCTCTCCTGTTTGGTATCTACTTTTCTGAAGTACAGGCTAACACAGAAGGTCTTCACAGATGACTGCAAACTAGGAACCATAATCAAAACTCCTAACGATGTGGACATCCTACAAAAGGGCCTCAAGGAGACAGATGCCTGGTGTCAAAGCCATGGCCTCAAGCTCAATGCCAAAAAGTGCATTGTCATCCCCTTTGGTAAAAACTCTGTACCCATGAGCTACCACATAGGTGACAGTCTACTTAACACCGAAAGTGTGATAAGAGACCTTGGGACACAGGTGGACAGTAGTCTCTCCTTTGCTAATCACATTGCCACAGTAGTTAGGAAATCCTTCTACATGGCACACCTCATCACAAAAGGTTTCTCATCCAGGAAAAAAGAGGTCATTGTTCCCCTCTACTCATCACTCATTAGACCCATTATAGAGTACAATGCACCTTTTGGCATAATTCACAAGACATCTACAACAACTGGAAAGGCCACAGAAATACCTCACAAAGAGGATTACCGGCCTCAAACAGATGCCCTATGCAGACCGTCTCAAAAAACTCCAGCTTTACTCCGTCACATATCACCTACTCAGAGGTGATCTCTGCCTAACATACAAAGCTATGTCAAACTCAGAGCTGTTGGACATGCTCCACTTAAAGAAATCCCAATCCCTCCGAGCTACATGCTCTAGGGACCTAAACCTTGTCACTACAATAAACAGAACATGCTGGAGGGATAGAGTCCTATCCCAAAGACTTCCCATACTCTGGAACAAACTACCTATCTATATCAAACAAAGCTCCTCATTAGCACTCTTCAAGAAAAATCTTGATGACTGGATGGAAAATAAGAAATTCACCCCGGGGTTCACCTTTGTGGCTCTGCTTGACAGGAGCACAGGAAAATGATTTTTTTGGGTGGCGAAAGACAGGGTACCTTTTTGTCTAGGCTTATATATGCCCTAGGGACAATAGCCTAGTACATACCTATGAACCTATTTGCATCAGTGTGGGATTCAATGACAGCTCCTAATTTGCAATCATCTGCAAATTTAATCAGCCAGAGACCACTGACATTGGCCTGGACTTCTGAGAAGTAAATGCCAAAAAGGAGCAATCCAAGGACTGATCCCTGAAGGACTGCACTTGTGACTGGCCTCTTTTAGAGGTAGACTCCCCAATTCTAACTTCCTGGGTCCTGTCTGTGAGCCAGTTGGCTATCCACCAGGTGACATATAGGTTTGTACCTAACCTCTTGAGTTTGTCAACAATACCCGAGTGGGGTATTTTATCAAATGCCTTGGCCAGGTCAAGGTAGGCAGTGTGAATGACTGTGCCCTCATCCATTGCTTTGCTGACCTTCTCGAAGAAGACCACCAGGTTGAGTAGGATCTGCCCTTAATGAAATCAAACTGGGTTGGGTCCAGTGTCTGGAGGTTTACTATATCTCTGTTGATCATCTCCATGATAATTCTTTCCATGGCTTTACATATAAGACTAGTGAGACTTAGGGGTCTGTAGTTTCCATGGTCTGTAGATGGCCCACATTTGTGTAGAGGGATAATTGTTGCCTTTCACCAGTCATGAGGCACGAAGCCTGTTTGGAGGCTACAGTTAAATAGTAATTCCAGACCCCCTGATAGGTCATATTTCATGCTATTTAGAAGGTATCCTGGGATATTGATGGGGCCCATTGATGTAGTGTTCTTGGTCTTAGAGAGAGCATTAAGGACCTGTTCCCTAGTGATAGTAGGGGGAGTTATATTTGATGATATTTCCTGAGGGAAGGTTGAGGGAGATAGATGGGTAAAGTTGGAGCTGAATTTATCAGCCAGGAGGTCTGCTATATCTTCTGGGTCAGTATAGCTGGCTCCATTTACAATGAGCTCTGCACACAACTGTGTATTGCTTTTGAAGTTGCAGACATAGCTAAAGAATGCTTTGTGGCTGTCCTTGGTCTAGGAGGCCAAACTTACCTAAAATTTGGCTTTGGTAGACTTTATTGGCTCTCTGAGTTATTTGTTTAGTTTGATGGCAATGCTTTTACCCTTCTGGGTGCTGCACCTCCTAATTTTTGCCATGATTGTCTTCCTCCTGCTATACAGACGTTTGATTTTGTGATTCCACCAGGGTGGCTTGTTTTTTGTGTTAGTTCTACACTTCTTCCTGGTGGGTACAGCTGCCTCTATACAGCTATTAACATGCTTGTACAGGGTTTCTGTGAACAGTTCTGCATAGGCAGAAGTGTTCCCAGGGTGTATGGGGGCTTGAAATTTTGCTGGGTTCTCACTTAATAGCAGGAGGATGGCCTTAGAATAGTTCCTGAATATTCCAGGTTTATCTGGGAGTCCAGGGTTTATTTTTACTTCAAAGGAGACCATTTTGTGGCCTGACCTTGCCATGGAAGGCATTACAGTAGGGGGTGTGCAGCACTCTCCCATATTAGTGAGGACCAGATCCAGTATGGTTGCACCCCTGGTTGGTGTATTGACTATCTGATCCAGGGAGTTTGTGTTTATAAAATCCAGGAATCTCTGCGCATGTACATTTGGTGTCGTATAGGATTCCCAGTTAATGGTGGGGTAAATAAAGTCACCCATGAATATGGCATTGGGTTGGATGGTTAGTGTTTCGAATAGGTTTAAATACATGGTATGGGTTTCCTGGGTCATAGAGGGAGACCTATAGCTTGCAAGGAAGTGGTATTGAATTTTACCTATGGTGAATTGAACGTGGGTCAGCTCAAGTGTGTTGTCCTGTTTGACCAGACTTGAAGTATATTTATTTTTGATGCAGATAGAGACACCTCCACCTTTAGTCCCTGTCTGTGAAGTAGCTGGCCTAAATATGTGGAAGGCATTATAACCTTGCACTGTTGGTGTGGTCTCTGTGGCTTTAAACCATGTCTCAGTGACCACACAGACATCAGCATTCTCTAGGGTTAAGAGAGCTTCTAGGCAGTGGAGTCTTTTGTTTAGTCTCCTAGCACTGAGCAGTAATACCTTTAGATTTCCTTGGTTTTGGTTTGTTATGTCAGAAGTACTTTCAGTATTTGTGCCAGTTTGAAAAGTGGGAATGTTTTAAAATAAAACTTAGGGAAATTATTATTAGAATTCATAAAGAAAAAAAACAAAAGAGATTCTCTCAAACTGAGAGCATGGAAAATAAAATGTAGGTGTCAGAACAGTATTAAAAGCAGAAGTACTGTAGAGATTACCTGTCACAGATGCATATTAAGGAATTAAAGCTGCATACGAAACTCCTACACTTTTTGCTTTCATCCCACTGCTGCTAACTTCAGGTACCCCCCTGCTTGCTCTCTGTATCCCCTGCAGCTGCAGCTACAGCTCTCATGCCTTAGCAGGCTTCTAAATGTGACCCACTCCCAGAGGGTCTGCCTACCATGATATCATATATGGATATGTGAACAGCTGCATATGGAGTTCACAGTTCTGTGCACAGGTTCTAGGGGATGCATCTGTTGGCACTACAGAGCAGGATGGGATGTTATCATACTGCAGATGCTGAGGGGTTTTCTCATGGACTAAACCTCACCCCTATGCTGATACTTCTCTTGCACATCTGCTGGCTGAGCCTTGAGGAAGGCATAGCCTAAGGCCATGGCCACCTGGCTACAGCAGTCACACCTCCTGAGCTCTTACACCTACTCCAGCACAGTGGTTCAGTTTCCTTCCTCTCAGGATGGACGTTGCCATCCTCCCCTGCCAAGCTTCCCACTCTGATAATCAAACTCAGGGTTATGTCACAGCAGCAGACTTAAACCCTACACTTTCTTTGTGCATGAGAAATGGAAGATCATTTCTCAATGTGACTGTGATAAGGGGATTTTTTCACCAAATCTTTTGGCAAAGTTGCTTAAAGAGCTTTCTAGAGAAACATCTTGCAACAGCTCTGGTCAACAGACAGAGGAATATTGTCGGGGATCCTAGAAAAATCAATACTCTGATGCAATAGGAATATCAGAAATTTCCAGGCAAACCAGTGAGAGATGGCAACCATCTGATATTGATTACTTTTGTCATCTATTACATTTAGTCAGCTATATGGACCAGATCAAATTGGTTCTTGAAGATATCAATTTGATTTCTTTCATGGTGGCTCCTGGCCCAAACTGTATTATTCCTGATTTTTATACTTTAAGCATATATATTTTACTTGCAATACATGTTCCCCTGTTGCAGTTATTCAATAAGGATGAAATATTAAAGACACCACCCAGACTCATGATTTTTAGTTAATGTTTACTATTGCCCAGACTGGGGAACAAACCTTTATACCCAAGGAGGCCAATCTCCCTATTGCCCTGAGGACAAAAATAAACACTAAAGGTTTTAGTTTATCTGCAAATCTAGAAATCCCTAAGCTGACAACAGTTATGCAACAAAGATTTTTGAAAGGCAAGTATGTGAACCAAGAATTGCTAATTGATTCGATTAAGATTATAGTTAAATGTTTAGTTTCTGATAACTTACAGAAACATGCTTTCAGCAACAGTACCACACGTACATTTGTTTACCTGGAAAGTTCATCTGGGTAATAATAAACACTCATTCTCAGCAGAGCATATTACTCAACTGTCCAGATTTTCAGAGAATGTCCAGATTTTTGCCTCATATTATTGGTCTATTCCTGATAAAATGTGTGGTTTTCTGGCAAATTGGGAATTAATTGAAGTCACAAAATAATGACACACATTTAAGGTCCATACTTCCTATCCTTCAGAAAACGCATGTTAATGCAAAACCAGTTATTCTAGCAATGTTCTAAGTTTATAAGAGCAATATTTAAAATCTGTACCTATTTTCAGGCCTTTGTCTCCCCATTATTTTAAGCTGTGTCCAGATTTCTTGAGATAAGTGGTTGAGAGGTATGCAGCAGAGACCTAGAGAGAAAAGCGCCAGATAATTAAATAATGTCAAATAAAACACTATTACAAATGAAATTAAAAAAGCATATATACATAAAGCATAAGGAGACACCAGTGATGTAAAAATAAAAATAAATAAAAAAATGACAATTAAACATGACAATATGTATATACAAAAATATTACAAGTATGGTCTACTATGCTACGAAATAAAAATAGAAAGATACAAGTGGGGAGAGGGCAGGTGTTGAAAGGCATAGGTAGATAGTATGATGAGAGGTTATTTTAGTAGGAATGTAAAGTATTTGTTAATACAGATCATATAGGTGAGGTACGTGGGCATAGCCATAGGTTAGTGAGAAATTCTTTGAGAGAGGACTTAAACACATGGATGCTACCTATAGTTCTTATTGAATTTGGGATAGAGTTCCATAGTTTCGATAAGCAGTTTGAGTATAAACTTTGCTCCATACTTTTTTTTGGTTTAAAGAGTTCAAGAAGATTTTTATCTTGAGAGCACAGAGAGCAATTTAGGAGATAGTGATGAAGTACTGAGGAGATAGAAGGGCAGCAAGAGGGGTTATATAGTATTTTATGGGTTAGAAGAAGTTGCATATGGCCTAGTTGATGTGGATGTTCTAACCAGCTGAGAGCAGATAATACAGAGCAATGGTGGGCTTTATGTGGCAGGTTAGCTGCAAATTGTGCTATTGTATTAGAGTTTCAGAAAAACATTCACTATAGTGCAGTGGGCCTGCCTGTGGAACGTGTTTAAGTGTACGGATACATACTCCAAAGAGTTTTATTATTAAATGCTATTGTCTCTATGTCACTCCAGTAGTTATGAGTCATGGGACTATTATTATTAAAAAATGTCAGCACTAGGTCATTTGCATACGATATAAGAACGGTTATTGAATATAGCTCCTTATTTTGTTCATATTCCAAAGAAGATCCAACATTACCAGAAAATATTCAAAGACAGTTTACGAAACAAAGTACTGAATGCCAAAATGTATGTTATGAAGAATGTTTGAAGAGCTTAAGTTATATTCCATAACTTATCATTGGTTATCTGGAAAGTTATGTCTGGCATATTATGTGCCACATGATGAGGAATGTAGGTTATTGTTAAACATCAAACTGTTACTATCTTGTGAACCATCAAGAGGAAAAGATTATACAGGGTAGCCTAATGGTTAAGGTGTTTGCCTTACAAACACAAGGTACAGGGTTTGAATCTCACAGAGGATAATTAGCTAGGCTTAAAATGGCTCGCAAGGGCAGTTAGCCTAGTACTAACCTATGAACCTATTCCTTATTCCAAAACATAAATCTGCTACCAGGCCAAATTTTAATGCAATCATTAGTGAGAGCTTGGTATAGGCTACCATTAAACATAAGATGCTGTACCACACTGGATGTATTTAAGAAGTCATTAGACTCTTGGCTTAGAAGAAATACACACCCTGGAAATGTGGACTCTGTGCATCAAAGGTCTTCTACTGTAAAGCACTATAACCAAACTATGAAACTAGGGGGTTATAAATGGCATATTCTCCACGCATTTTCATTAGCCATAGGGACACATTAAGGATGACCCTTTTGTTTTCCCTTGTGATAGCAATACATACTGTTTTCCTTAAAGAGCATGTGTTCTGTGCAGACATACCCATACCTGATGTTAAGAATATGACCTCCCTTAGGTTTACAGATAAATTTTGTGTGGCTAACTTATCCAGACTTACATATCCCAACAGTTCCTGTACTAGCTCACCATTTCTTCTCTTTCAGACTTGGCTCTAATTATGAATAAATAATAATTATTAGTTTATTTGTAACCAAAAGAAAACAGCCAAATCTGTGTTCCAGAAGCTCAGAACCAAAAATAACCACAGAGAAGTGATGCTGTCCCAGGAATCATACACAGCAAGCTGAAATGCTTTACAAGTAAATCACAGTAGTCAGCAACACAGGTGAAATTCTGTACAACTCTTTAATAAGTAGTTAAGTGCGGCTATCCATTGGACATTATCAGATCTACCATAAAACACCACTAGCACAAATATATACATCCAAAATTATATCATATGACCAAATATATCCAATAAAATGCAATAATATTTAAAACATATTAAAACACCACAATACAGTAATACTAGTCACATATAATAGCAAAAAAATAGGTATTAGTAAAAAAATATATTAATAAAAAATACATCTATAACAGTGCAGTGCTTGATTTTAATCTACTGTGAATGGAAATGTTATCATTTATTCCTGGATAATTCCTAGTATTAAGCCTAATTTGTCACATGAACTCATTGTATTCTAACTTAAGCTTGTATGTGCCACCCCCAGTTTCAATAGTAATTTGTTCTAGTGCTGCAAACAGGAACTGTCTATGTTCCTTACACTCTGTGGTATATTTATGCAGTGAATTTTTCTTATTAGCTTTTTTATGTCATAACAATGCTAACAGATATGTTTGTGCAGGGTACACTCCATCTTGCCCACATAGAAACATTGACAAGGACCACAGTTGGCTAGGTACACTATGCCTACACTGTCACAATTAAAATTCTGCATAAACCTGAAATCATATTATAAATCCCTGAGTTTTAATTTGAGTCCATCATGTATAAATGGGCATTGCAAACATATGCAACATCTGTAGGTTCCTGAAATGGTAGTATGGGCAGATTTTTACACTACCTCTAATTTCTCTTGTATGTCACCTATTCTAGGGAGTATAAGATAATATAAGATTCCTTTACTGTCATTGCACAAGTACAATAAAATTTGTAGCAAACCTCCTAAGGTGCAATCCCATATAATGAACATGAATAAATAAGAGAATAGAATACCAAACAGTACAATATAATGCAATGCAATAAAAAACTAAGTTATTGTACTTGGGTATATTGCACATGAAAGGAATAACGTAAGGTACACAAGAATGTAAACATATACCTTATGGTGCAAATGGCTATTATCTGTACTCAGTGTGAGTATTTACATTGTTCAGTTCACGTATGGCTCTGGGATAAAAACTGTTCTTATGTCTGTTTGTCTGAGTTGGAATGGACCTGAACCATCTGCCAGAAGGCAGCAGCTCCAACAGATGATGCCCAGGTTGAGAAGGGTCTTTCAAGATGCTGGTTGCCCTGCTGAGACAGTGAGAGCTGAAGAATTCCTCTAAAGAGTGCAGTGGACAACCAATGATTTTCTGGGCAGAATTAATGATCCTTTGAAGGGCCTTCCAGTCTGCTGCTGAGCTGTTGGTATACCAAACGGAAATGCAGTATGTCAGCACACTTTCAATAAAACATCAGTAAAAAAGACACCACTAACTTCTCCTGCAGGTTATTTTTCCTGAGCATCCTTAGGAAATGGAGTGCCTTCTTGACTGCCTCCATGGTGTTTACGGACCAAGAGAGATCTTCTGCCACATGTACACCTAGAAACTTGAAGGCAGGAACTCTTTCCATGCAGTCTCCATTGACATATCTTGGGTTGTGATCTGCATTGTACCTCCAGAAATCTAGTATAACTTCTTTTGTCTTGGCAGAGTTTAGGACAAGGTTGTTCTCAGCAGACCATGCAGCCAGTCTTTGAGCTTCATCTCTATATTCTGTCTCTTCTCCTCCTGAAATAAGTCCACCCACTGTGATGTTGTCCACAAACTTAATGATGGTATTAGTAGAACGAAAGGGGGCACAGTCATGGATGTAAAGAGTATACAGAAGGGGGCTCAGCATACAGCCTTGTGGGACACCAGTATTTAGCCTGAGATTGGAGGAGAGGAATGGGCCTAGTCTAACCATCTGAAAATGGTTAGTCAAAAAGTCTTTAATCCAATGGCAGGTAGGTTCTGAAAGTCCTAGGCCAGCAAGTTTAGTGACCAGTCTATGTGGGATAACTGTGTTAAAATCTGAAATAAAGTCTACAGAGAGCATCCTCACATAGCTCCCCTGCTGCTGAAGATGACAAAGTGCAGTGTGTAAGGCAGTGGTGAGGGCATCTTCCATAGACATCCGTATACCATTATAAAATTAATTTTTTCCCAATTCTCTTCTATTAGCTGTCTAACATTAAAAAATTCTGGGCTCAATTTTAAAACCATAACCTTATTAAAATTATTATTATGTGAAGAATTTTCCAAAGGTCCATCTCTAAATAACCCATTCCCCAGCAGGGGCCTCTATCTATCTTTAAGAACTTGCTACTTGATGTCATTGACTAAGTCTATGGGTAACTTAAATCAGTAAACGTTGACACTACCCTCCTCATGTCATACTTCAAGGTTCATCCTCTCACACTAATCCCACCAAGCATACAATATGAACCTTAAATCAGCTTTTCTTCTAATGGGGCAGGTGATTACTATTGTATTGTAAATACGTATTAAAGAAGGTAGGTTTGCAAAATATAGTGGACTTAAAGTTTCTTCTCTTGAAATCTTTCTCCAAAGACATATTAAGGTAATTAATACTTGTAGGTGAAATATTATAAGTTAACAAAAAAATGGCACAGTATTTTGACTATAATCTAAATACACTTTCAACTCACCCAGAGTACTTTGTCACATAATAAAAATATCATCCAGGTACCACTGATAAAACCCAAACTTTGATGCAAAGGATGGTACCACACTATAAAATCCACAAACAAGGGGGCACAGGCAATGCCATAGCTAAACCACTGATTTGCAGAAAATATTCACCTTCATAAAAGATAAAATTGTTTTAAGGACAATTTCCATCAGTGTAGTCAATATACAAATTTCATGATTACTAAGAAATTCACACTGACATAGTACTTCTTCAAACCATAACAAGTATTCAAAATGAGGAATAACCAAAAATAAGTATTTTATTTATTTAGTTAGTTATTTTTTTGTCTTTGTTTATTAGGAAAGTCTGACTGGGTAATATTCATTTTCAGCGGAGTCCTGGGGTGAAAAGCTCCATTTGCTTACATTGCATTATACTAAGTTCTACTTAAACATAGAGGAGTTACATTTCTATTTAAATTTATACATTCTAAGATTTTACAGAGGTGGAAGTTACTAAAGAGGAAACCCCATGTGCAACTTAGTGGATTGTACAGACATCAGTTATGTAAAAAAAATATTTTTGTCCTTTCAGTGAGAAGCTGAGAATATTCTGTTTAAGGAGAGTATTTGGAGAGTATTGTACAGTGAGCTCAAAATCTTCATAGGTTCACTAGGCATACTGCCGAGGGCTTTTATAGGCCCCCTATTTTTTAAGGTTTTAGCCCCTATAGTTTACTTTTTTATGGGAACTATACCCATTATTTTCTGTATACTGCTTGAGCAGTGACACCTAGTAATCCTAGTGTGTCTGAGGTAATCTTGCATCTATTCATGATTCCCTCTCTTGAATCGCAAGAGCGCACATGTGCCTCACATATACGGGATTTTTTATATAACTCTTTGGGTCCAATGAATCTGATGAATCTATCCCTAATAATCGCCCCTCCAATAGCCGTGGGTGTTTAAGCCTCCGCTATTTTTGTGGATCCCTTGTTTTTTGATTTTTTGAGGTGATTCATGGTATCTGCTGGGTCATCAATATTGGGTTTGTGGGAATGAGTGGCGTCTGAGGTGAGCTCTCTGTCTGATACTGGAGTTTACTCAAGTCGCAGCAGATGGGGCAGCATAGGAGCCCTTTTTGAGACCCTGAGACCTTTTCTTTTTGGCCCTCAGCTGCTCTCCAGCTGCTGGCTGCAGTCACATTGGTCAGATACATTCAAATCATTCATTCATTGGTGATGTGGTCTGATGAGTGATGAGTATAGGAGACTATGACCTCCCTGATCTCCTAGATGAGAATCCTTCATGATAAGGTGGGCAATGTGAGATGCTTTCTCTAACGGGTGTGAAGACTGACAGACTACTATCAACCTACTACAAGGTCCCTGATAACTTCTTCTGTTCTGTACTCAGTGGATTGCCACCATTTTGCTACCATTTGTAGCCTTGTTTTCGTTTGGAAGTATGACTATGCATTTTTGGCATTTTTTGGCATTTAACATGGCTCTGGCACCAGTTATCCACGTTTCTGTTCTGACTGAGAAGAAGGATATCTGTGTCAGATGTTTTTTTATGGCGCCCGGTTTTGTAGTCATCTGCAAACTTTGTCATCCATAAACCTCCTGTGTTTGCTGGTACTTGGAAAGTGATGAGCATATTCAGGTCCAGGACCGGTTAAGATGTTGTTTAAGCAGTGGTTTAAAACTATTGAGTTAGTCAGAGCATTTTATTTGTGTGGGGACACTATTCCAGAGTTTAGCAATGCATTGGGAGTAGACTGCATCTCCTGCAACATTATTTCACTTATTTGTAAGCAATAAGAATTTTTTAATACAGCGGAGGTCCCTCGCTGGACAGTAGGGCAGTAATAAGTTTTGTATTGCGGGCATTTTTCTTTATGATGAATGAGTTTAGTGCTCTAGCTAGTTGTGAATATGTTAGATAGTTGTGTAATTGAAGCCAATTTAATTGCTTTAAGCTATGACAATGTTGCATCCTATGAGGGGGATTGGTGGCAAATTTAGCTATTTTATTGTACCAGGAGGCACGTTTTTTCTTCGAGTATTGTTTACGTTTGTTAGGATAGGAGCAGTATATATGAGAGATGGCAATAAGAAGGTGGTGGCTAGAGTTATTCTTGCAGTATCTGTAAGGAATCCATTGATCCTATAAAGGGAGCCTAGTTTTTAGTGTGTAGATTTAATGATGTGCAGTATATGCTGGTCATATCTGAGATTGTCATATATTATGACGCCTAGATGTTTATTGTGAGTTACAGTTTCAATGACAGTATTATTTGCTGACTTTATGGTAAATTATTGCTTATGATTTTGGCAACTTTTTGGGGTAAAAAGCATTAACTTAGTTTTCTTGGGGTTGAGTAGGAGGTTTGATTCTTTGAGCCAGGTTTCTACAGAGGAGAAAGATTTCTGGGTAATGACTTGGAGCTTATTTATTGTTAAGGCCGCACATATTAATGTTGAGTTGTCCGCATGCCGAGCTAAACTAGCATACTGAGTGGAGGTGTGAAGGTTATTAATAAATGTATTAAATATGAGCGTATCCAGGATAGAGCCCTGAGGGACACCTGTAGTAACTGGTTGAAAAGATGAGTAGGTTTTTTATCATTTAACAGCTTGTGGCCTTTCAGACAGGTAACTTAAGAAACCACAACAAGGGGTATTGTGAAGTCCTATTGAGGAGAGTCAAATGAGCAGTTGCTGGTGCAAGACAGTATCAAATACCTTTGACAAGTCTAAGAACATGGTAGATACAAGCAAACCACTGTTTCTATGTTGGTTTATTATACTGGAAAATGTAGTAGTGCAGTAGTGGTGCTGTGCTGGGGCCTAAAGCCATGTTGTGTTCCTGAGAGCAGGTTATTTGAGGTTAGATATTACATCAGCTGCATATGGATGCATTTCTCTAATGTGTTGTAGAGGGGGACAGAATCGCTATTGGTCTGTAGTTATTAAACTCTGTAGATGTGCAGCCTTTGTGCAGTGGTATGATGTAGGATTTTTCCACAGTGGTGGGATATATCTTTCTGCTATGCACCCATTAATTAGTATGGACACAGGGAAGAGTATGACTTCTGTGACCATTTTTAAGTAGTCTGATGGTAGTTGATCTACAGCTATGGACGTAGTTTCTAGTTTAAGGAGCAACTTCATTATGAGTGAGGTAGATACTGGACTAAAATGAAGAGCTGTGGGTGGTTTTGATTGTACAGGGGGCAGATGTATTAGTGTCTAAGAGATAATACTGATTGTATAAAGTAGTAATTATACTGGGTGGGGATAGAATCTGTCATATTGTCTGTTTTTGGAGAGGGAGTGGTGATCTTCCCAGGGTAGAGTAGTTTATTTAGTGATGACCAAAAAATTCTGTGTTAGTTTTATGCTTGTCTTGTAGGTTGGTATAGTATGTTTGCTTATCCTGTTTGACATGGAGTTTTGCAAGGTTTCTAAGATGTCTAAATTGCTGGATGGCATTTTGAGTTCTATGTTTATACAAATTTTTCCAGGCTTTATCCCTTTTTATAATTATTTTTTTTGTCTCTTTTGTCAGCCATGGTTTGGGGTTGGACTTGACTGTTTTATTATGTACTGGTGCTAGATTATTTAAGGTCTGTAAAATATGTTATTAAAGTGTTCTACAGCAATATCTAGTGGTATTGTCCTAAATACATTCCAGTTATATTGTTTTAGTGTTTCATTGAAAATATCTTCAGTGAAATTGTTACAATTATTACATCAATTGTTACAAAGATAATGTTAGAATCATAGTATTCCTCTTTAATGTTCCCCATAAAGTGCATAACAGACTTTCTTCATTTTAGGACATTTTTCATAAAACCCTTTTCATTCTCTATCGATACACGTGGCCAGCGAATCTCTTTTTGACCCTGAAGCAGCCACTGTAGGTCATAAAGGTGGTTGTATTATACTCTTACGTATCTTGGAGATACAAAATATGTCTGGTATAACTGGCTCATCAACTCTAATAAGGTGTATAACTCTTAGGTAATAATATGCTGCATTAACATATCATAAAATAGATGATTAATTCTTCCGTAGGTAACATTTATCTCATTCTTGGACACCTTAAATAATGACATGTATTGTTAAGCAAAGAAAACATCTGACACGAATAATCTAAACTATTCATCAGCAACCCTCCACTTCTGTCAGGTTTTATAATATGTAAATCTGTATTATTATTATTATTATTATTATAGTATTATTTTATGTCAATCTTTATTATTAACCAACTCCTGAAGCATCTGTCTGAGTTAAGATTGAATAGAATCCATAGAACTTTCTGGTAATTAGGAGCTCACTTAGATCACATTTGTATAATTTTTCAAAATACCCTACTGTAGGATGCAGTGGTGGGTTAAAAAATGTTTCCTACGACATCTGTTTTTAAATTCACTGACTGTGATTTACTGGTAAAAGGTTTCAGCATGCAATTTTCAATTCCTGGGGACAGTATCATTTCTGTGTGGTTACTTTTGGTTTATTATTTTATTTGCCCTTTTTTGCTTAGATACAAGGGATCAGAAATATTTATTATTACCTTAAATTCTGTTTCCAATCAAATGTTTACTTCACCTGATGTTATAAAACAAGATGCAGCAATTTCAAGGAATTATTGAAAATTGTATTTGTAGTTAAGGCATTCCCAGAAGTAGCCATAGGAAATTAATGACTCCAAAACAGAAAGGTGGGGGCAGCCTTGTAAGTTTGTTTTGTTGCACAGTCACCTCAGCTGAATGACAATGTTTGAGACCCAGAGGACACCTGTGTCACATTTGCACAAACAAAGAATAACTAGTCATGGCACAGCTAGAATTTCTTCTGAGGCTTAATTCTTCCAGAAAGGTTTAAGAGCTCAGTGGACTAGAAGATTGCATGAAAAATACCAAAGAAAGAAGCATCAGAACTTACACAGATTATATTGATTACTTGATATTAAATTTACAACATAAAGTTTCTGATAAAGGTAAACTTTCATACATACATAAAGTTATCAGACAAGAAACTTTTTACAGTGTAGATTCATACTGGAATTATTTCACTTCTATTAATGGGGACCCACCAAATCAACAAGATAAACAATATATATTGGAATCTGCTTATAGAACTACGTCTTCCATTGTCTGGAGACTTTATACATGGAAATTTTTACATAGATCTTTTTATACACCTTTGATGATGAATAAAATAAATAATAAAGATAATCTATGTAAGAGATGTAATGTAGAAATTAATGCTGACTGGGCTCATATGTTTTATGACTGTATAAAATTGAAAGAATACTGGAAGTCAATTAATGAATTTTTGCTGGCTCTTTTTACAGATAATTTCATTATTTCTAAATCTCTTATATTATTTAACACACCTGTACCTCAAAGTGTTAAAAAGGTTAAGCTTCCCTTGTTATGGTCTATTCTAGCAGTGGCTAGGAAAATAATAACTAGAAATTGGATTTCAGATACACCTCCTTCGTTCAATGAATTTAAAATGTTATGAATATAGTGTGCCATATGGAAATAAACACAATTAGGACTAGAACAAATAGAAAAACATCTTATTTTATTGTATGGGATAATTTACAAAATTTGTTAAAAAAATTTTAATTTCAATAGCATGGTATTTTAGTTTAATTAATTGATCTGATTGTAGTGGATGTCTTTGTAAATACTTTAGTTGTTTTGTTGAATATTATAATAATACCTATTTTTAATTACTTGTATAAAATTGTTATGATATTTCTCTTATATGTTAAAACAATAAACCTGTTTTGAAAAAGAAAAAAAAAAAAAAAAAGAACTTACACAGATTATGACTTCTTATTAGAATATGTGATTCCCTGTTAATTAAGATAAAATGGCCATCAGTTCATTGATCTCAGTAGATTTAGGCCATGTATGGGTCTTGTTCATAAGATCAGCTTTTCAGAATGTTGACTTTCAAAAGGTCAAAATCATAAGGTTGATGTTCTGAAACACAGAATGTTTAGTAGGCCAGAAAACTGTTTTTACAGAGATCACGGTACAGTGGGAATCAGGGCATTTGTCTTTTTCCACACTGCAGGACAATGTCAGAGTGTCAGAGTTGGGTGCAGGGGGGCTTGCCTCCCAGCAAAAACAAAGTGTTTGGTGTTTGTTTTATTTTTGAAGTTTCAGAACACTGACTATATGGTCTCAACCCTTTGAAAGTGAACATTCCAAAACATCGATATTATGACAGCTTTTTTTCATACACACACACACACACACACACACACACACACACACACACACACACGCACATATATGTATATATATATATATATATATATATATATATATATATATATATATTTGATTGACTTACATTCAACTATGAGCTACTACACAACAGTAATAAGTCCTCCCTTCTCCTCCTTAACATGAATGTCAGGAGTATTGTAAAAAAAGTTCATAAACTGCATGCCTTACTAACCCACTACTCTCCAGACATTGTGATATTAACAGGTTCTTGCAATTGTCCTCCCAACTATAAGAGAAGGGGACTTAACATATCAGATGGAAATGGAAGAATCTAAATGGATAATGGACCTAAGAGCTGACTGTTTCCCAGGGCTCAATGGTATTGTTCCACTTAAACCGTTCCTGAAGGAATGAAGATTGACCTTTCGCCATTGAGAAAACTTTTTAATATTATCCATTTTTGTTACATTTGTCCATTCTGTACTTTGTACTTTTTATATATCTCTTATAGAACAAGGGTTTTAATATTGCGTTTATGCATGCTTTCATTCCCCTAGAGATGTGAGCATGATGTTTTGTCCCTTTAAGTCTAGAGCTATAGTATTTCCTGCCATCAATGGGTGAGTTTTGCGCTTATTTGGTCTATATTATGAATCCTGACTGTTCACCAGACCTCTGTGCAATGTGATTATTTGTTTGTTATATATCAGGCTCTGACAGTCGCTTCTTTAACATCATGGGTTTGAGCCTGCTATGCTTACACTGTGAGCTTTGAGTTTCTAATAGATCTATAAGCTGTCTAATGGCTATGATAGCAGTGTTTTAATTAACATAGTTTTTTATATCTTATGCTCTTTATTTTTAATGAATTGTAGTTGCTTTTTCGTTTTTAGGTTTGATTCTAAGTCATCTGAAAACACATATTTTGTTATGTGTGTTATAAGTGCATCATGCAAATGGGGAGTAAGTGCTACTAGGTTTTATTGCTTTATTTTTAATTGCTTAATTGCCTTCTAACTTGATAAGTTAGTTGGTTCTTAAATAGCTGTGTGTAGGAATTGTTTTCAGGATCTGAGGAAGGCACATGCCGAAAGCACTTATCCTGTTTTTTGTTTTTGTTTTATTAAAGTTCCAGTTTTATGTCTATGGTGAAACTACCTTAGCTGCTGACATCCTCCCAGCTGACGTCCTGAAAATTGCAGCAGATGCAATTGCTTACCCAGTAGCCATACTCATAAACAGAGGGCATAGTACCTACCATCTGAAAGATGTCCCACATTATTCTTTTACACAAAGGAGGCAATTCCACAGACTTTACTAATTCTCGACCAATTGCCATCCTGTCACCATTATCCAAAATCCTAAAGAAGGTCATCCATACCCGACTCATGGACTTCCTTCACAAACATAAACTGCTATCAAACACTCAACAGGGTTTTCACCAATTTCATAGTACCACTACAGCTTTAATGACCTTTACTAATACAGTGACCCACCTTAGAAACCAAGTACAATATGTATCTGCTATATTTCTGGACCTGTTCAAGGCCTTTGATATGATAAATCACAGTAAATTAATCAATGTGCTCTCATCCCTTTATCTTAGTAGCTCCTCTATCACCTGATTCCAGAGCTACTTATCAGGACATCAACAGACCATGCAGTGGCAGCACCATCTTTTGACTCTTCTCCCTGTGACCTTAGGAGTCCCACAAAGCTCCATCCTTGGACCTCTACTCTTCTCTCTTTTCACTAATCATCTTTACTCTTCCACTCATCATGCATCTATTATACAATATGCAGATGACTCTACATTAGTATGTTCAGGTCCCACACTACAACATCTCAAGTCCATTACCCAGGAATCTTTCCTATCTGCAGAAACATGGTTCACAAATTCCCAACTCATCCTGAACCCCAACAAAACAAAACTCATTGCCTTCTATCCATCCAGATCTCCTCCAGCCTTACCAACTTTTACTATAGAATCCAAAAACAATTTCTCCATTTCTTGGAAATGGAAGCAAATGATGAAGGTTTATAGCTGAATAAATTTACAGATGATTGCAAGCTGGGGGTTATCACTGACTCCCCTGAATGTCTGTCTCTGACTAGCAAATGGTGCCAAAGCCATGGTCTTAAATTCAGTGCTAAGAAATGTATAATTGTACCCTTTGGGAATTCTACCATCCTGGCTAATTACCATGTTGATAATACACCTCAAGAGTCAACACAGTGGTAAAGGATTTGAGTACACAATTGGATAGTAGCCTTACCTTCAACCACCATGTGTCCACAGCGGTGAGGAAATGCTTTTATGTTGTGCAACTTATAAGTAAGGGCATGGCATCTACGTCCAAAGAGGTCATTATCTCACTGTACTCCACCCTTATCAGACCAATCATACAGTACAATGCTCTGTTCAGTATGTACCTGACAAGGCATATGCAGCAACTAGAGCAACCTCAGAGATTTCATACAAAAACAATACAAGGTGTAACAAATCTGCCTTATGCAGAGTGACTTAAAAACCTTTCCCTCTACTCAGTCTCTTATAGATTGCAGATGGATGATCAATGCCTGGCTCACAAGGCATCCACAAACCCCACACCTATGAATCTCCTACATATTTGTAAGTCAAAGAATAACAGAAATACAAGGTTTGGGACCTGAATTTTGTATGTGACTTAAACAGAACATGCTGGAGAGATGGATATTTCTTCCATAAACTGCCCCTCCTATGGAACAGGCTTCCCATCCATGTGAAGCTGAGTTTGTCTATTACCCAATCTAAGCACAACCTAGACCAGTGGATGGGGAATAGGAAATTTACACCGGGCCTGACACCCATATCCCTTGTGGACAGAGGTACCTTATAAATGCCTGGTACTCAATGTCCTGTTTGGATAGAGGAAATCATTATTCTTTCAGACCCCCCCCCCCCATTATTAGCCTAGTAACAATGTATGAATCTGTGAATCATGCTAGCATTTCAGCCATACATTTAAGGTATGAAAACAATAAAACAATTAGGAGAAAGTCCTAGAACACTGATATATATGTGTGTGTGTGTGTGTGTGTGTGTGTGTGTGTGTGTGTGTGTGTGTGTGTGTGTGTGTGTGTGTGTGTGTGTGTGTGTGTGTATGGGTGGGTATATATTATAACATTGAAGTCTTAAAACTTTGAATGTTATAATATCGAACCCATTCGATTGAAACACCAGAAAACCGAACAGTCAGAATAGCAAATTTTTTCCCAGGGGAAAAAATTTGCTGTTCCGACAAACATACACACAACACAAGCACACCAAAATAAATAATCCACACACATATACTTCACAAAACTCTACACTAAACCAGACATACACCACTAGCTATCCACTTACCTTAACCCAACCCTAGCCCTAAGGTCCCTAACTATCGTACACTCACCTTACCCTCTGCCTAACCCTAAAGCCCCTATCGCACACTCACCTTACCCATTCCCTAACCCTAAAGTCCTTATTGCACACTCACCTTACCCGCTCCCTAACCCTAAGGTCCCTATCGCACACTCACCTTCGTTCACACACTTAGCTTAACCCGGTCCATAACCTTCACTTCACAGTCGAGGAAATAGGGAAGCTGCAGAAATGGCCCACCGAAAACTTTCTCTAGGAAAGTATTCAGTGTTCTGCAGCTTCGCTATTTCAAGCGTTCGCTGAATGGGGTTCGATATTATAACATTCGAAGTTTTAAGACTTCAGTGTTATAATATAGACCCGTATATGGGTCTATTTTCCTTTATTGAAATTATACTTACCTGAATTCTAAAAGAATTCTAAAAGAAAGAGACCACTTGTATGAAAGATGAACTTTATGAAGCCTCAGATCACTGATGGGTATTCACAGGGTAAGTACCTACTTGGCAACCAGGACAAAAGAACTAACTGGAACAAATTCAAACCCCCCCAACCTACATGTGGGAGGCTGCACCCCCCCCTAACTAAATATACCAACTCCGAGATCACACTACACTGGAGAAAAGGAAAAAGTTCACATGGTGGCTAAGCGGTTACTTACCCTGTGAATACCTGCTGGTGATTCAAGGCTTCATAAAGTTTGACTTTCTCATTATTTTGGAATTTGGGTAAGTGTAATTTTGATAAAGGAAAATAGACCCATATGTGTGTGTAGATATGTATGTATCTATATCTATATCTATATCTATATCTATATATATATATGTGTGTGTGTGTGTGTGTGTGTGTGTGTGTGTGTGTGTGTGTGTGTGTGCGCGTATGCGTGTGTGTGTATACACACACACACACACACACACACCGTGTGTGTGTGTGTGTGTGTGTGCGTGTGTGTGCGTGTGTGTGTGTGTGTGTGTGTGTGTGTGTGTGTGTGTGTGTGTGTGTGTGTGTGTGTGTAATTTCCCATGTGTGATTGCTTTTACATTTCTTGAATGAATTTGTGTATGACAAAATGTCCCATATTTTCTGTAGGATTGTTATCTTCAGATCATAATTAGAGGTGTGGGATTAACAGTGTTAATTATTTGAACATGGCATGAGATTGCCCTAAGTGAGAGCATGCTGGTACAAAGCATATCTAGTATTAGCTGATCATTTAAAACCTCAACAACCATGGGGTAACTAATGACAAATCTTTTTGTCTGATAGGTAACTCTACTGAGCACATTGTTCTCTCAGTAATGTCTTTCATGTGAGTTAGGTTACTTGTAACTATATTTTTAACTGTTGTTTTCAAATTCTGGAAGACCACTCTTAGTAAGTGGATTTTGCAATCAAATAGATGTGATTGAAAGAATTGAAAGTGGTCATCTAATAATGTTAATACACTGGAAATGATTATTGGTACATTTTTTATCATTGTTTGGAATTCTGTTCATGAGTTTATATCTTTTTTTCTTTACTACAGTCACACTTGCAACTTACAGTATGTAACTACAGCACTTTTGTTTAAATATCTTTCACTTGCTCCAAATATGTTGTGTAATGGAT